>NC_059075.1:48151820-48351820 GCF_020497125.1 Mauremys mutica
CTTTGTAAAAGAGGCTGTGTACTCTACTGGCAGTTAAAAAAAACCACTCAGGGGAGTCTTTTGCACAGTTCAATGCATAAGCTACATTGGCCTAGGACAGGTATAACCTGCCTAAGGAACACCTAAACAATGCTGTTAAGTAACAGTTAATAAACTCTTGAAACTCGTTGTTCGTTTGATATACCTTTTCCTAAAAGCCGTGGCTGCAGTTATAAAGTGAGAATTTTGACTGATTGAAAACAGCAGGATTTGACCCCAAAAGTAATGACTTATATTGTCTATTTTTATTAGGAAATCAAAAGGATTTTTTAAAACAAAAAACTGCTTCCCCAACTTATCTCTACCATTTGGGATCAATGGGTATTCCTGCTTCCACACTGGTCAATTAGATAGGTGCAATCAATCAGCTGGAAAGTATGCAACTCTAAGCCTTCCTTCTTTCTTCCTTATAAAATAGCTGGAGAAAAAAAGAAATCACAACAGCCTAACACTAGAGAGGCTCTCTCCACTTGTTTATCTAAATCCAAGAAAGGAGCTATGGAAGTTTAAAAAAAAAAAGCTTTCAAATTATTAGTCCATTATGGAGGGAGAACTGTCCATTCAAAAGCAGCATCTGCCAATGAAGAAACATCAAGCATATCAGAAAGTGTTCAGATCACATATATTGTAAGATACTTTGAAGTCACTATTTACTTTGCAAATAAAAAATAAGAGAATTAGTATTTAGAGTAGAACAGATGCATTAATGTCTTCCTCCTCTTTTCATGGCCTCACTGGGCTTAACCAAAAGATTCAATTTGGAAGGAAAATGTTTCCATAGGGACAAAGTCAAGAAGTCTACATATGACTATCATGTTCACCATACATTTAGTAATAGTTTCACTGAGGGCTTGTCTACGTGGTGCGGTAATGCATATGACGGGGTTGTGATTTCTAAAGCACATGAATGAGTTGAGCATTAATTGGTCAAGGTAGACCCTGCTAAAGGCTCCTTGGTGTGCTGCAATGTAGTGCTGTTTGAAACTACATTAAAGCACAATAGGGAACATTTAGTGTACACCAAGAGTGTCTACACAGACCACTTAATGCATAACATGTTAGTATGCTTTAGAAATCACAAGCTGTCATAACTATAAAGGGAAGGGTAACAACCCTCCTGTATACAATTCTATAAAATCCCTCCTGGCCAGAGGCACCAAAATCCTTTTACCTGTAAAGGATTAAGAAGCTCAGGTAACCTGGCTGACACCTGACCCAAAGGACCAATAAGGGGACAAGATACTTTCAAATCTTGGTGGGGGGGAAGGCTTTTGTTAGTGCTCTTTGGTTTAGGGGTTGTTCGCTCTTGGGACTAAGAGGGACCGGACATCAATCCAGGCTCTCCAAATCTTTCTGCACAAGTCTCTCATATTTCAAACTTATAAGTAACAGCCTGGCAAGGCATGTTAGTTTTATCTTTGTTTTCTCAACTCGTAAATGTTCCTTTTGCTAGAGGGTTTACCTCTATTTGCTGTAACTTTGAACCTAAGGCTGGGGGGGTTCCTCTGGGCTCTTTGAATCTGATTACCCTGTAAAGTTATTTCCATCCTGATTTTACAGCGATGAACTTTACCTTTTCTTTTAATAAAATTCTTCTTTTAAGAACCTGATTGATTTTTCATTGTTTTAAGATCCAAGGGTTTTGGATTTGTGTTCACCAGGACTAATTGGTGAGGGTATACTCTCAAGTCTACCCACGAAAAGGGGTGTAAGGACTTGGGGGGGGGGGGAGAAATTAGTCTCAAATCTGCCCAAGAAAGGGGGAGGTTTAGAGACTTGGGAAATATTTGGGGGAAGGCAGAGTTCCAAGTGGCTCTCCCCTAAGATTTGAAACACGCTTGGTGATGGCAGCTTACTGTTAACCTAAGCTGGTAAATAGGCTTAGGGAGTCTTTAATGCGGGTCCCCACATCTGTACCCTAAAGTTCAGAGTGGGGAAGGAACCTTGACACAAGCCCATGGATGCATTCTTCCACCATGTAGCCAAGCCCTGAATCTCACATAGCATAAGAAAGCAAGCAAGAACACGGTCACTGAAAGAGGGAGACGGAGATTCATAGTTCTCCAGTTGCCAGTACAAAACAGCAAGCAAATTTTGGGGAGAGACACATATATTGCTATAGTAAGGTACAGTCAACAGGACACTTCCTCTTCACGTGGCTCCCGATAGCATGTTTTTAGTGATTGTCTCATACCCAATTCCAAACATTCTTTGCATGCTATATAAATTGCCAAAAGTCAGGAGGATTACAATTCTGCTCAGAAAGATCCAGCGTAATCAATAACTGCATATTCTGCAAGCAAAAGAAGAGATAAACCATTACATACAAGTCACTGGCTCTTGAAATATCTCTTCTAGTATGTCTGAAGCATTTTCCAAGTCAGGAACAATTTGCACTGACAAAATTGTTTGGGAAAGTACTTACAATACCAACATTATACATTGGTATAATAAATAATTCCTTACATGTAAGTGTGTGTTATAGTCTCCTTTTTAACCATTCTGCACACTATAAATCCACATAAAATGAACATCTCCACCCACCATGCAACAGGGGAATGAAGGCTCTATAGTAAGGTCTGGAAACTTTGCAACACAACCAGAATTGTGAAAATTATTGTTTGTTTAAAACAGACATCAGCAACCTTTCAGAAGCGGTGTGCCGAGTCTTCATTTATTCACTCTAATTTAAGGTTTTGCGTGACAGTAATACATTTTAATGTTTTTAGAAGGTCTCTTTCTATAAGTCTATAATATATAACTAACCTATTGTTGTATGTAAAGTAAATACGTTTTTAAAAATGTTTAAGAAGCTGCATTTAAAATTACATTAAAATGCAGAGCCCCCCAGACCGGTGCCCAGGACCTGGGCAGTGTGAGTGCCACTGAAAATCAGCTCGCATGCTGCCTCCTTGCCTACCCCTGGTTTAAAACATTAGATAACGTGAAACAGACTAACAATATTCTGGCACAACCCAAAACCTTATTGAATTAATGCCTTTTGGGTCTACTGAATTAAAAATGCAATTGTGCATGCATAATTGTGGAATTTTATGTAACCACTCTAGGAGGAGGAGGATGCTAATATAATTCCTCTGTTATCAACCCTCTGAAGCCACCCTCCTAGAGAGGGGTGTTTATCCTAGTCCATACTAGATTCTCCATGGACCAACAGACGAAGAAAGGATTTTGGGATAAATAGCCCAGTTTTAAACAGGCTCTGGGGCCCTCTTCCTGATTTAGCAAATGGATAGGAGCCCTGGTCCACAGAGGACCCCAATCCTTGGGGAAGAATTGGAACTACTGAGGCCCCAAAAGACTGGTTGCTTGCTCTGAGCTGAAGCAGTGATGAACTTGAAACCACAAGAAAGCCCCTTGCATGGGATGTTGAAGGACTGCTCCTGCCAGAGCCCATGTGAGGTTTGGGATTGTGTCTGGTAAGCTTATTAGCATATATGTAGGTTCTTTTATTGTTTTAATACATTTTCTCTGTAGTGCTTTTCTCTTAAGAATAAAATAGACTTGTATAAAACCAGCTGTGTGGTATCTATAACTGTGAGCAGTCATACTGTTAATCATCTCTGAAGAGAAGGCAATCAGGTGTATTTGGGCAGCCTGTCTGCTCGGAATAACACAGTGAAAGCAGGGACCTGTGCAGCCTGGAAATACCCCAGTAAATACATAAGTACAGCCATACTGGGTCAGACTAATAGTTTATCTAGCCCAGTATCCTGTCTTCCGACAATGCCAGGTGCTTCAGAGGGAATGAACAGAACAGGGCAATCACCAAGTGATCCATCCCCCGTCACCCATTCCCAGCTTCTTTCAGTCAGAGGCTAGGGACACACAGAGTATGGGGTATGGACCTATACTCCATGAACTTATCTAATTCATTTTTGAACTGAGTTATACTTTTTGGCCTTCACAACATCCTATGGCAACAAGTTCCACAGGCTGACTTTGTGTTGTGTGAAGGAGTATTTCCTTTTGTTTGCTTTAAACCTGCTGCCAGTTAATTTAATGGGTGATCCCTGGTTCTCTTACATGAAGGAGTAAAAAGAAGTTCCTTATTCACTTTCTCTACACCATTCATGATTTTATAGACCTCTATCATATCTGCCCTTAGTCATCTCCTTTCCAAGCTGAACAGTCCCAGTCTTTCTAATCTCTCCTCATATAGATGTTCCATACCCTTAATCATTTTTGTTGCCCTTCTCTGTTCCTTTTCCAATTCTAATATATCTTTTTTGAAATGGGCAACCAGAACTGCATGCAGTATTCAAGATGTGGGCATAGCATAGATTTATATAGAGGCAATATCATATTTTCTGTGTTATTATCTATCGCTTTCCTAATGATTCCCATCACTCTGTTAGCTTTTTGACTTCCGCTGCCTATTGAGCAGATGTTTCAGAGAACTATCCACAATGACTCTTTCTTGAGTGGTAACAGCTCATTTAGATCCCATCATTTTGTATGTATTGTTGGGATTATATTTTCCAATGTGCATTACTTTGCATTTATCAACACTGAATTTCATCTGCCATTTTGTTGCCCGGTCACTCAGTTTTGAGAGATCCTTTTGTAGTTCTTCACAGTCTGCTTGGGGCTTAACCAGGGGTGGCCAACCTGTGCCTGAGAAGGGAATTTACCTATGTACATTGCCAAAGAGCCACAGTAATACATCAGCAGCCCCCCATCAGCTCCCCCACGCCTGCCAGCAGCCCTGCTGATCAGCGCTTCCCCTTCCTTCCCCATGCCTCCTGCAGCATGCAGGAGGCTCTGGGGGGAGGGAGAGGAGCACGGGCATGGCAGGCTCAGGAAAGGGGGTAGGAAGGAGTGGGGGCTTTGGGGGAAGGGGTGAAGTAGGGGCAGGGCCTGTGACAGAGTCAAGGGTTGAGCAGTGAGCACCCCCTTTCCTCCCCCCCCCCCAGGCACATTGGAAAGTTGGCACCTATAGCTCCACCCCCAGAGTTGGTGCCTATGCAAGGAGTCACATATTAACTTCTGAAGAACCGCATGTGGCTCTGGAGCCACAGGTTGGCCAGCCCTGGGCTTAACTATCCTACGTAGTTGTGTATCATCTGCAATTTTTGCCACCTTGCTGTTTACTCCTTTTTCCAGATTATTTATGAATATGTTGAATAGGACTGGTCCCAGTAGAGACCCCTGTGGGACACCACTATTTACTTCTTTCTATTCTGAAAACTGAGCATTTATTCCTACCCTTTGTTTCCTGTGTTTTAAACATTTAAGGATCTACCAGAGGACTTTCCCTCTTATCCCATGACTGCTTACTTTGCTTAAGAGCCTTTGGTCAGTACTTTGTCAAAGGCTTTCCGAAAGTCCAAGTACACTCTGCTAAATGGATCACCCTCTTCCACATGTGTTGACCCCCTCAAAGAATTATAATAGCTTGGTGAAGCATGATTTCCCTTTACAAAAGCTGTGTTGACTCTTCCCCAACAGATTATGTTCATCTTGTGTTTGATCAGTCTGTTCTTTACTATAGTGTCAACCAACTTGCCTGGGACTGAAGTTAGGTTTACCTGTAATTGACTGGATTGCCTCTGGAGCCTTTTTAAAAAGTTGGCATCACATTAGCTATTCTCCAGACATCTGCTACAGAAGCTGATTTAAGTAATACGTTACATACCAGAGTTAGTAGTTCTGCAATTTCACATTTGAGTTCCTGGTGATTTATTAATGTTTAATTTATCAGTGTGTTCCAAAACCTCCTCTACTGACAGCTCAATCTGGGACAATTCCTCAGATTTCTAACCTAAAAAGAAGGGTTCAGATGTAGGAATCTCCCTCACATCCTCTGTGGTGAAGATCGATGCAAAGAATTCATTTAGTTTCTCCGCAATGGTCTTATCTTCTCCCGAGTGCTCCTTCAGTACCTCAATCATCCAGTGGCCCCACTGATTGTTTGGCAGGCTTCTTGCTTCTGATGTACTTAGTTTCTGAGTCTTTTGCTAGTTGCTCTTCAAATTCTTTTTTGGCCTGCCTTTGATACTTGACTTGCAGGAGTTTATGCTCCTTTCTGTTTTCCTCAGTAGAATTTAACTTCCAGTTTTTAAAGAATGCCTTTTTGCCTCTAACCACCTCTTTCACTTTGTTGTTTAACCATGGTGACACTTTTGGGTCCTCTTGCTATGTTTTTAAATTTGGGGTATATAATTAATCTGAGCCTCTATTATAATCTGAGCATCTATTATGGTATTTTTTAAAAGTTTCCATGCAGCTTGAAAACATTTCACTTTTGTGCCTGAACCTTTTAATTTACATTTAACTAGCTTCCTCAGTTTTGTGCAGTTCCCACTTCTGAGCTAAATGCTTCTGTAGTGGGCTTCTTTGGTATTTTCCCCCCAACAAAGATGTTAAATTTAATTATATTATGGTCATTATTGCCAAACAGTTCAGCTCCATTCATCTCTTGGACCAAACACTGTGCTCCATTTAGGACTAACTCAAGAATTGCCTCTCCACTTGTGGCTCCAGGACTAGATGCTTCAAGAAGCAGTCATTTATAATATCTAGAAACTTTCTCTCTGCATCCCATCCTGAAGTGACACGTACCCAGTCAATATAGGGATAGTTGAAATTCTCCATTATTATTTAGTTTTCTATTTTAATAGCCTCTCTAATCTCAGAGCATTTCACAGTCACCATCTCCATCCTGGTCAGGTGGTCAGTAGTTTACTCCTACTGAGTACTAGGAGTGGGTGACCACAGAAGAGAAATACAGATGTAATTTCCCTGAATTATAATATATAATTATAATATATAATATATAATTCAGTATCTTTCATGTTGTCAGTTGGCATGATACTAGTCTGTATCATGAGCCCAACCGCCACTCTGCATTCCAAAATCCAAACTGTGTGATGGATGGCAAGCCAATCAAGGTATGCGTATTATATAGCATTACCCATCCAATTCCTCTTCAGTCAATACATATCCTAAGCTAACAACTTAACTATCAAATCAAATTAACCACAAAAAGGAGAAGGGCAAATAGTGGGAGACTATGTCAAAATATTTACAAGTTATAATAGGTTTTTAAGGAGTATGGAATGCGGAGAGTACCAATATAGTCTAAACTTCAGTCAATCCTGAGGTAGGAGGCAGAATCTATTTAAAATGAAATAATGTTCTATGTTAGTTGAAGTTGTGAGTTGAATAAAGTAGCCTTCTATCACCAATCTTTGCTTCTTATGACTTTTACTTTTCTAATAATCTGCAAACTACTTGTTTTAAACAACTCCTTGATTTGTGTTGCAGGATGGGAAAGAGGAGTCTATGAGAAACAGTCATTGGTAAGTCATTCTTTCCAGAATGGTACTTCCTTTTGCCCCCACCTTATACATTACAAACCCAGAAAGGGTGACATTCACCCAAGTCAGGGAGCCTGCATGTACCACTCAAATTCCACTAAAGACATCAAAAATAGGTGTTAAGTGGATTTAAGAGTAACATAGAGTTGTGCTGGCCTTGTGGAGAGCAGAGGTGATATGTAGAAGCTAACAAGGTCAGATTACTTCTTTATTTCTAAAGGAAACAAAATTGAAGTTACGTAAGGCATGGAACCTCCATTCTTCCAGTAGGAAAGGATCAAATATGATGGAGAAGGTAGTGGCATAATAAATTTATAAATAAAGGAAATGACAGCTCCTTCCTGATTCTTCCTAGGTGCACCTGTATTGATTCTTGTATGGATTTGTGGTATGCTGTATTGAAGAAAAGGAGATTCCTTCATTTTCATTAACCCCACTTCACACACCCCTCCCCCAAGGATGTGTGAAAAGGAAAAGAGACAAAAATAAAACCAAGTGGAGACTAAAATACTTTTAGATGAGAGAGAGTCTGGAGGGAATTTTAGTTGGCTGCATTTCCCTGACTGACAGGTATGGGTGTGTAAATATATCAAAGTGTTGGGCCTAAAAAACAGAATAAAAGTTTTTCCATCTATATTTCCTCAATATTTTTTAATCCCAATTTGTTAATCATTTTTAAGTTTACACATGCAGCTTATAAAGTGCTATTTATACACAGGGGGAAAGTAAAGGATTATTTTGACTGGAGGAGGGAGTGATGCATGAAGGGACAGCTGGAACCTTTCTGAGGCAGCAGGTTTTTTCTCACTGTGCTACATATGTGGACTCAGTCTTGAGATTGCAATAAAATGGTAGATAATCATAACAATCCGTGCAAATTTCATTTATACACATGTGATCAAATTTTTTTATTCAGGAAAGGCTATTTCCCATTGCCCACATCTGCTTCTTCTCCAGTGGCCCTTTCCTAAAAACAGCTCATAGTTTATTTATTAGATATAGCAAACAATGCCATTATTTTTGTTTTGAGTTACCTCTTAATATACTTACTTCACTACTATATAAAAGACATCTAACTTTAGAACATTTGCATTGTTTGTTTTAAATTAATCAAGATTTATGAAGGCAAAAGGGTAAAATAGTAGAAAGGGAAACATACTGAGTATTACTGATAAGCAAGATTGATTACTTCAGATATCTCTTTGTGTTTACCAACAAAAGGCAATACGCAGTAGCATGCTAGGTTTGTTCCAGTTGAAAAATGAAGCAGAGTTGGTAGATAAACCATCTACAAAATGATGCTTTTCAGAGTACACTATGTCTTTTCATACTCTAATATCTTATTCAGCAAATCTGAGTAAATTACTTCTTAAATAAATCATTTAGTACTTACCATATTTTGCTAATTATTTCAAAATACTGCCATCCTACATTATTTATATGTTAATTTTTGTATCCTAGAAGAACCAGTCTGCACATAGTGGATTGGTATCTTCAGTAAACAATAATATGGAATATACAAATACTGGGGGAAAATTATGCAGCAAAGTGCTCATTTAAGATTTGGCTGAGGCGAAACATACAATACCTAGTACTTTGTGTCACTATACTTATATCCTTAAAGAACTAAGCTGGAAAAACAAGATGCCACAAAAATAAAGCTGAAAAAACCCCTGAGATTTGTAACCACAATCAAACATAAATAATTACAAATTTTGAATGTAAAGATCATTCAAATAAATGTAACTTATGGATAATCCTCATAGGGTGCAAGTCAAAGTAAACAGACAGTCCACTTTAGAAAGTGTCTAGTGAATTGATTTAACAAGTTTAATGCGAGCATCAGTGTGCGGCTATTACTGATCGTAAGCTTTACTGATGTTATTTGTTCGCTTGGAAAAATACCGCTCTCTGGAATGAGCACATTAAGGCTAAAATTGCAGAGAAAACCCTATTACAACTTTATTGCTGGCAAATTGGAACCAAACCTTGTCTGTATATCAATTACTTAGAGTTACCACAGAGATAAATCCTTTTTTTTTTGTATAGGCTCAATCTTGAAGACAGTGATGAGAAACTCCTTATTATACTCTACCAACATCTTTTGGTTTTCTTAGCAATTTCAAGAAATTGTCAATTAAATTCTTTTTATTAGGTTCCAAAAACTGCTAAGTCAAACACGAGTCTATCATAAGGCTTGTAACAGCATGTTATTTAGGCACATTTTCAATGTTTCACTCTTTCACTATCCACCTACCCCAATCCAATTCAAAAGTTCTTATAAAGTGAAGGAGTTTTCCACCCTAGCGTCTCAGAGGTTCAGACAAATTTGGAGTACGTAAACACGCATTTCTTGTAACCAATGCTATGAAGAATCCCCTTTTTTACTTTAAAAAGGGAAATAAAATTATTTACATGATTTTGGAAAGAAATAGATTTGTTTGCACATTCATTAAGACTGATGAGAGACTTCTGTGCAATTATACAGGATATTAAACCCACTTAAAATTATGCACAAAATAAAGTCTGCCAAATATTAGTACAAACATATCCACTTATTTGCACGTATTTGCTTGCTACTATTTTTTTTTAAAGTAAAAATTGCTAGCTATCCAGTGTAACTGTTGCCGTTTTGGGCCCAGGATATTACAGAGATAGCATGTGTGAGGTAATATATTTCACTGGACAACTTGTGTTGGTAAGAGAGACAAGCATTTGAGCCAAACAAATGTCTTCTTCATGTCTCCTGTGTGGCTCAAAAACTTGTCTCTCTCACCCATGGACGTTGGTCCAGTAAAAGATATTACTTCACATACCTTCTCTCTCTAGCTATCGAGATGGCCGCTGATAAGGGAAGTTGCACTGTACAGATTCAAGGACTGCAAGATCACGGAAAGATTCATAGTCCTTGCTTCTTGAGCCAAAAGAAGCTAAATGCTCAATGCTTTTAGTCTTCAGGAAGAGCAAAAGAGTTAGCTACTGCTTATAGGAGCAACACAATGGAGAGACACATGGGTATCAAGACAGCAACTTCCCTGACCTCCCAGCTAGACATATAGTGCCTGAGAATAAAAGGGAAGGAAAGAAAGTCAAAAAGGCTCAACATTCTGATGAACCAGTACAGCATTCAACAGTTTAGCATTTTAGTATTTCCATACTGTTTACACTTTGTATCATTCTAAGAAATGTTTAAAATATAGGCCCACGTTCTACACGTGGTGATGCATCAGTTTAGAGATATTGAACTACTTACTAAAGGAATTATATTTTTTCCCATTTGGATGCTCTACAAAAGAAAGTTGGAATTATTTTGCAGCACTCCAACTGTTTTTTTGCCATAGAACTGAATGCATACAGTTTTGAATATTACAGGTACTGACTTGATACTTTGGACTTAAGTGGCTTAATACCTGTACTTCACTCAGCTATAATGTACCATGGCATGAACTCAAGTATGAATTTTTTGATGTCTTTAGGCTTGGAAGGATTAGATTTTTATCGGTAAATGTCAGTAAACATCAGTTTCACTGTACACACACAAACTGTTGAAAACATATTTCCATAAATGATAATACAAATTCAGAGAGAGGTAAAGAAAGAAAATACTGCTTGAGAACTTATTAGAGTTTGATTTAAGGATATTTATTTGTATATTTTGAAATGTGCTGTTGACAATTTTTGTTTTAACTGTTATAAAGTTTAAACTTTTTGAATCTCGATGTCTGCTGTCATTAAGTCACCTCTCTTTGTCTGAAACCCCAATAATTTTCTGCAACATGAAAATTTAAACAGAAAAAAATGAATGCTTAACAATAAACACTGATATTATGCACCAAAATTATAAAAAAGTAAAAATCAAATTCTGCCAAGCCTAGATGTTTTTTAATGCAAGCATTCTTTCAAGACTAGCGTATGTTAAAAATTCGAAAATGTTTGCAAAATAGTAACATGAGAGCAATAATGCAAGAAGTGCCAAAACTTACAACACATCACATTTTTGTGCTTAATCGCTACTTCTGGTTTTGGCCCAGCAGCTTTACAAAAATTGCTGCTAAGCCTACTTTCATGTACAGTCTTCCAAAGCATTCTGTAACATCCTGACTATTTGGTCACAGGCTAATGACATTTGAAGAGGAAGAAGGTCAAAGCTATCATTATGGTGGTGACAACCAATCACAGTGGAAAAAATAAGTTTTATTTATTACTCTTAATACAAGAAACCTTTACTGTGGAATATAATTGTACTGTCACTACACACCAGAGATTTTTAATCCCCAATCATTTCAACATATTTTACAGTTCATTACCTTTTCAGTTAGATATTGCAGGAAAGACTCTCCTGAGTCTACACAAAAGCATTAAAAATCTACTTTTTATACTCATATTCCACCTATATGCTGGGAGTTGAACCAAAGAACCAGTTCAAACCGGTATTTTTACCTTAACCAGAACCAAACCTGAATCATAATCTTCCCTACTACTGAACCAGAACTGAATTGAAAAAAAAATTGTGTTACTGGTTAAAATAAAGGTTCAGCATTTTTTAAGCTTGAGATTTAAAAAAATGACTGGGATCTTATTTTCAGTACAAAACAAGAAAACAAACAAACAGGTATGTGATGGCAACCAGAAAGGCTTTCCCCCAGTATAATGAGAAGAAAATCACATGAGCAGGAGGGCAGCCCACAAGAACAGGAACGGAAAGGGGAAGCTTAGGAGCTGCCTGCACACCACAGGTGGCCACAGAGGGGCCCTGAGATAGAGGAACTATATTTGAGACTCCCCCATAGGGAGATAAGAAGTAGAATGCTCCCTTGTCCCAGATGTTAACAATAACTCTTCAAACCCTCAAAAAAAGGTAATGGCTCCCCAACTCTTCTCCCTTTAGACAGGCTTCTTCCCACCCTTCCCCAACCCCTGTGGCAGCTACTCCCTCCAGTTGTGTCAGCTGAGGCAGGGCCTAGGCCCCAATCTCAAATTTATCCTTTCATCGCAGAAGATATTATTTTAATTCACTCCAACAAATTATTCATTAAAAATATGTTATTTGACAGCAGAAAAACACTAGGAAAACTCATGTAAAGATTAAAAAAATAAATAAATGATCAAATATCAAACTGGTGTCAATTTTAAATTTCAACTATTTTTTTCAAATTTACTTCCACCAAGACTGAAATTTGATTTGACATGGTAACCGAACTGTTGGTTTTGGGGGAGGGGGGGGTGTTGGGGGTTGGGTTTTTTTTTTTTTTTGGTGCCTGGAACCAGAACTGAACCCAAACACACCAAATGTAACTGAATCCAAACCTCAACTGAACCAAAATAAATACCTTTTCAACTCCCTGCCTATATGAAATATTTAATGGGAACTTTTACAGGGGAAAAATTTATATATTCTGAATGACATTCAGAATAAATAGATGTGCAAGAAAACCGACTCTAAACCTCTAGTTACAGTTTTTAAAATGTTTAGCATTTTGATCACGAACTTCTAAAAATACTAAACCTGTAAGTAAGATGTTTGTAAGAATTTAAGTGTGCTACTATGACACACAGTATAGCAATGTCTCAGCTAAACAAGATGAACTACATATCTTCCTAATAACACACAATACTCTAACAAACAAATACAAAGTTATGTTGCCTCTAGGAAAAGATTACCTGTTATGATTCTCATAAGTTCTAATAAGTGTCACTGTGAAAAGGTAAGCAATTGTATCACTGTGAATTTTGTCTTGTAAAAATCTATCACACATGGTCATTTTTCACACAGTATAGCTCCCAAGTCTTTTTCTGTATTGACTGAATATAATTTAGACTCCATAACAAAAAAATGACACCCTCGACATTACAGAGGTTGTCTAGTTAACTAAATCACAATGTGAAAATATAATTTTGTATACCTGTTTTTTAGAAATTGCCATACTAGCCCCTGTAATGCTAGTACAGGAAAGCACTCATTGGACCTGGAGTGAATCTATTTTCACCCACTTCTTTTTTTAATCTGGAAATCCATTACAATCTGCCCCCCCACATAACTAGGCTATGCAAAAAAATAAACACCACGCAAAAAATCCACAGATAAAAGAAGACTGTCTTCTCTACACTTGATTTCAGTAGGATGCCCAAGTTTAAATAGTTTATCTAAAGCACATATTCTTTTTCATTAAGGGTTGTTTCAAGAAATATTTTCTTTTCAGAAACAAACTGTCCGTGTTTCCAGATTAATCAAATAAAAGTATATTTTTCCAGTGAGGTAGAAGAAAGGTCTTTTGGAGCATTTCAGAGCAATTCAGTTGGAGAAAGGCAATGCACAACTATAACAGACTTCGTTATTTTCATCTTGCCTACTCAGCTGTATGAGTTCTAACCCATAAGAATTATATAACAGTCCTAATCTTCACTCTGTCTGAATTTACCATCCACAGTATTCAACCACATTCTTCCAATTAATTTATCTAGCAGAAAAAAAAGAGGAGAAAGTGAATGTTTACTGAAAACCTGGTGCACATAACAAGACAAATAAGACTGACCCAAAAAGGGGCTAGTGGTGGGGGAGGAGGAATTGAAGAAAATGAATCAGTCTCAACATATGATGGCAAATTAGAAAAAAAGACATGAAGGGGAAAGAAAACAGATAAATAGAAGAAAAATAAGTGGCACATTATCAAACTTGAATTTCCATTGTTTAAACCAGTTTTATGCCAGGGGAGTTCCACAAAAATCAACCGAGTTATATAGGCAAAAAACTGGAGTAACACATTGGAAAATCAGGTCCCATATTTTGAAGCACCTTGCTGAAACCAAACTTTCATAATAAATAGCAAGTGTTCTATTTAATAAGCCAGAAACCTCCCTCAATAGAACTCTGCAAATATGTACAAGGGTCAAGTTTTAATGACAAATATTAAGGCCGTTTTTAAAATAAAGAAAATATAAGGTGAAATGTTTGGCCCCGTATAACAGAGTGATCATTCTATAAATAACTTAAATGTCCAAGATGCTTTTTAAAAGTTAGATGAAGATGAAATGAGATGAATTTCAGAGAGAAGCAAGTTCAACCCTAAGGCCAGAGTAAAAACATAAATTGTCTATCAATTCAGATTCAATGGGCTCAATGGTTCTCTTCTCACAGCAGTATCATAGACTTTCAAAGGAGTTACTCCAGATTTACGCTGCTGTAAATAAGAGAAGAGTTAGGCTCAAGAGTGGAATCCTAAGCAGTTATTTTACTAAAACAATCCAAATATGATTAATAATAAAATCAGTCAATCATTAATATATGATGACATATTTATTGGAACCTGGATGTCATGACAAAATATTCAGTCCTTACATTTTGACAAAATCTTCTAGATGGTAAGGTTCTGCTTGATGTCACCAAATCTGAAGATTAAGAACCAAGCCTAAGGCAGATTTTCTCAATTATATAAAGTTATGCACCAAACTTCTGAAGTCTTTCCCTAAACCTCCATTGCAAGAGAATTAGATTTGACATAACTACTAGATGGACCATTGGTCTGATCCATTATGGCCATTCTTATGTTCTTAAGTTTGACAAAGTTTCAACTGTCAAATAATATATTAGTAATTACACAATCAGATGGAAATGGTCTATCTAGCCCAGTATCCCGTCTTCATCAGTGGCCATTGCCAGATGCTTCAGAGGGAATGAACAGAACAGGGCACTTTATCAAGTCATCCATCCCATGTTGTCCAGTCCCAGCATCTAGCAGTCAGAGGTTTAGGGACACCAAGAGCATGGGGTTGGGTCTCTGACCATCTTGGCTAATAACCACTGGTGGACCTGTCCTCCATGAACTTATCTAATTCTTTTTTAATCCAGTTATACTTTTGGCCTTCACAACATCCCATGTCAACAACTTCCACGGGTTGACTGTGCATTGTGTGAAGACGCACTTCCTTGTGTTCCTTTTAAACCTGCTGTCAGTTAATGTCATTGGATGACTTCTGGTTCTTCTGTTAGGTGAAGAGGTAAATAACACTTCTTTATTCACTTTCTCCACACCACTCATGATTTTATTGATCTCTAAGATATCCCACTTCAGTCATCTCTTTTCCATGTTGAACAGTCCCAATCTTTTAAATCTTTCCTCATACAGAAGTTGTTCCATACCCTTAATCATTTTTGTTACTCTTCTCTGTAGTTTTCTCTGTTCTGAAATATCTTTTTCTAAATGGGGTGACCAGAACAGCACTGTGTGGTTGTACCATGGATTTATATAGTGGCAAGATGATATTTTTTGTTTTACCATCTATCCCTTTCCTAATGGTTCCTAACATTCAGTTAGCTTTTTTGACTGCAAGTGCATATTGAGCAGCTGTCTTCAGAGAACTATCCACATTGACACACAACTAATCTTGAATGATTAACATTCTGAAACTGGAAAAGAAGTCTTCTGGCTGTTATTACTGCATAAAGTTGTTTCTGGAAGACTTTTTAATGGGTAATATTTCTTTTTAATTTTAAAAAGAAATTTCAGATACATCTCACCTTCTTAAACAGGACAGACTTTTAAGTGCACTGGACTGCACATTTGTCTGTGTCTCTTCGTTTCATCTTTATTTTAGATGAAGAAATAACTGCAATGACCTCACCCAAGTCAGGGGAAGGCCCCCTGAAACCCAGAAAACAAATATCCTGGAACATTATAACCTACAATTCTAATAAAAAGAGTTGATAACTTCTGAATATTTAGAGTAATTTTTGATGGATCAACATGTCTGTACCTTCAAAGGCTATAAATTATAAAGTATTCAATAATGTCTCTCTTAGTTCTTGTAGAAAATCTCTTCCACGTACAATACATTGCAAAATGATGTATATTCTTACTTTGTGTTGAACAGGGAACCATCATTATGTAGAGTATTATAATTGAGCACTTCCCACTACTGTTTTTTGTACATGAGAAAAGGACAAATGGTCTGAAAGAAACAAGTTTCTATGAAGTTCTGAAGGTGTTCTCTTCCTTGTACCCATAAAAAATGTCTCTCTAGAAGATAAATGGTGAGACACAGTCAACTCTCTTTTTCAGAGATGATCTTGGTAAACTGGCAGAAAGGTTAATACATAGGTTACTTAGAGAGAAATCAACAGTGTCCAAACAGCAAAAAATTAACCTTAGAAATGCTTGACTGAAAAAGCAAAGATTCAAGGAACTGGCTCAATTAAAATATGTTTTTGGTTTTCTCCTCCCTTTTCGCTGCCCCTCTTTCTTTTTCCTTCCCTTCTCTCATTTTTACTTCCTCCTGTTTCCTTCCTTCCTTCCTACTTTCATTTCTTAAGAATAATTTACATTTACATTGCAGCAACAGGTGAAGAATTTGAAGCCAGAGAGGAATAGGTCGTACCTGACATATAACTGGATTATAGACTTCGTATATCTAATTTTAAAAAAAATATATAACAAGGAGGACAGCAAAATTGTTTTTGTCTTCTGAGGGAATCTTCCCTGGATTGGTAGATAAATGTTAAAACCAGACTTATAACTTATTATTTAAAACTTGATAACTATTTTCATGTTGCATCAATATGTATGTCTAGAACCTTGTTTAAGAAAACTATTCACCATGCAAAGTTTTAAATGCACAGTATCAAAGAATAATTTTTGACATTTTGATTCATACATGCTTATAAAGCTCCAAGACAACATGGTTTAATTATAAAACATATTTCTACTGCCTTAGTCATGCCAATTAAATTTGATTGGATACTTTCTTTATTCAACAAGCCCCTTTCATGTCATTTTAATTTACTGTCAAAGCAGCCTGAATATTGGAAACTAAATTATTTACTACAGCCCATAAGCCAATAATGTTCCATTTGTCTCGTACAGAGGGAGACTAGACTAACAAGATTATTAAGGACATTACTTGTAATAGCGAATGTCCTTCACTTTATTTGAGCTTCATGCTGTGCTTTCAGAGATCATTCTTCAAAAGAGCTCCATTTCATTCCGTCACAGAACCTCTGATACAAATTATTCTTTGCTGGCTTTGTAATACTCTGATTATAGAGAAAGTGGACCCGATATTGTTGGGTAAAAACAGAAGCTTCTTCTCTTCTAAGAAAACTACATAGTTTATTTGTGTTAAACACCTTTGATTCACTCCCTTGTGCCAATGATGCAGAACAGGGAGAAATCAGATGAATTTATCACACAATGATAACATTTCACAGATTTAATTTACAGGGGCTTTGGTTATCACTGCAAAGATTTCAAACTAAATTCTGAAACTTAAATTCAGGTGGTTAAATCAATCGTATAAATTCTTACAAACACCATGTAGGGAATGCACTAGATGTAATATAGAACTAACTTTAGTAAAACATTAGACACAGCATTTCACAAAAAGATACTTGAAAAATATAATTCAAACTGGCTTGGATAGAAGCCTGTCACATGGACTGAATATTGCATAAAGAACTGTTAACAAAGAGAAAGAATAAATAACAACATATCAAGTTGGGGGAAGATATCCTTGGGCCCAGTGTCAGGCCCAGTGTTAATAACTTCATTAAGATCCCAGTTCAGCAAGAGACTTAAGCATGTCCCTGGCTTTAAGCACATAAGTAGTTCTATTTAAGTCAGTGGAATTACTTGTGTGTTTGGAGTTAGACCATCTTATGGACCCTGCTGAACTGAGGCCTGTCTTGGAAAGTAAACTGGGAGATGGTGCAAACATTTAAGAAATATACAAAAAAAAATACAAAGGGAGAGAGAGAAGTTTTAAGAAGGTGGGTAGGAACTTAGAGGGTCATATACTTCATTGTTTCTGGTGGCTGAGTTCACTGCATTTCTCGACTCTTTCCACAATGTCCCTGAGTGCCACCTTCCCATTCCCCTCTATTCAAGGACTACCTGCAACTCCCGCCACCTTCTCCCTCATGCCACAGGCTCTGTGTTTTCCCCATTTCCCCTTCTCTACCGGGCACAGGCTCTGTGTGCCTCTCATTTCCCTTTCCCCCCATGCCCTTCACTGCCCTCCTCCCCATCCCTACCCCCATGGCAGGGGTTCTATTTCTCCCTTCCCCCGATTAAGGGTTTTATGTGCCCCCCATTCCTCCCTCTCCCATACTAGGGTCTGTCATTCTCCCTGTAGGCAGGTGACTCTAGGGCCATCTCATTTCCCTTTCCCCCCAAGAGGGGCTTTGTGTACCTCCTTTTCCCTCTCCATCCATACCACGTTCCCTCACTCACTCCCCCACTAGGGGCTCTGTGTGCCCCCAATTCTTGGGTCCCCTATTTTCCTTCCCATACCAGCAGCTGTGTGTGCACTCCCATTTTCCCCACTATTATCATTTGTCTTCCTTCTGCAGAGAAATAAGTAATTTGGTCATTAAGTGATTAAGCTTTATTGGGAGTATCAGAAAAGCTGATAGTGTTACCCTGGCAGGCATTAATGGGTGTCATCCACCAGTTTTTTGACTTACAGACAGTGCAGAGGGGTTTGAAATGTGGCTCCACTAACTGAAGACGAAAGCTCTATGTGTCCCCCATTTTTCCCCTTCTGATGTTCTGATTTCCACACAAATCAGTAGAAGTCTATGCACTGATGTCTAGAATATTCACTGACATTTTGATGTTAATCAGACACAGCATTCAAAAGTTATCATGTTACAGACACACAGAGTTGAGTGGGAGTACGGCCTCACAACGTTGGCCAAGACAATCTATCTCAATTTGGCAAAAAAGCAAGCTAACCTATTTGGAAAAAGAAAAAAAAGAAAAAAAAACAAACAAACCACCAAACAATGGAAGGAAGATACAGTACAAGATAAATTGAAGAAAAAAAAAAAGAGCAAAACATAAACCCTATGGGTTACTGAAGACCTAAAATAGGATATGAGCTTGAAACATTTATTTTAAAAAGTCAGCATGACTTGGAACCACATATGAAAGGCATATGGACCAGTTTAATAATAGTTCCTCTCTGCGAAGGCTCTGTACACAGGTTGGGGCATCTCAGTAAAAGACAAATATTAACAATACAGTGAGACCTCAGTAATGAACAGAATACAAGCCCATATGGATGCACTTATTATAATGATTATTGACATTATGGTAGCATCCAAGACACGATAGGCAGCTATACGGCCTGCCCCAAAGAGTTTGCACTCTAAAAATACTGTGAAAAGCGGGTGATGGGAATAAATGAGGAGGAGGAGGAGAATTAGGGGACATGAAGTCAAGGATATAATAAATTAATACTGTTTAAGTTTTTTGTACTCAATAGGTAGGGCCCTACCAAATTCATGGTCCATTTTGGTCAATTTCACGGTCATATCATTAAAAAAATTAAATTTCATAATTTCAGATATTTAAATCTGAAATTTCACGGTACTATAATTATAGGGGTCCTGACCCAAAAAGGAATGGGGGGGTCATCGGTTATTGTAGGGGAGGGTGTGGTAACACTATTCTTACTTCTGCGCTGCTGCTGGCAGAGGTGCTGCCTTCAGACAGCCGGAGAATGGCGGCTGCTGGCCAGGAGCCCAGTCTGAAGGCAGAGTCTCCACCAGCAGCAGCACAGAAATAAGGATTGCATGGTATGGCATTGCCACCCTTACTTCTGCGCTGCTGCCTCCACAGCTGGGCCCTGAGTCAGCAGCCGCCATTCTCCGGCCACCCAGCTCTGAAGACAGCAGTGCAGAAGTAAGGGTGGCAAGGTATGGTATCACCACCCTTACTTTTGCATTGCTTCTGGCGGGGCGCTGCCTTCAGAGCTGGGCATCCAGCCAACAACCGCTGCTCTCCAGCCACCCAGCCCTGAAGGCAGGGCAGAAGTAAGGGTCTCAATACTGCGACCCCCCTAAAATAACCTTGTGACCCTCTTGAAACTCCCTTTAGGGTCAGGACCCCCAATTTGAGAAGCACTGGTATCACCCATGAACTCTGTATAGTATACCTCTACCTCGATATAATGCTGTCCTTGGGAGCCAAAAAATCTTACCGCGTTATAGGTGAAACTGTGTTATATTGAACTTGCTTTGATCCACCGGAGTGCACAGCCCTGCCATCCCGGAGCACTGCTTTACCGCATTATATCCAAATTTGTTTTATATCGGGTGGTGTTATATCAAGGTAGCGGTGTGTAAGGTAAAACCATATAAAAAACTAGATTTCATGGAGGGATACCAGATTTCATGGTCTGTGACGTGTTTTTTATGGTTGTGAATTTGGTAGGGCCCTATCAATAGGAAATCAATGGAACTACCACTGAAGTAAATAGGGCTTACCTTGAATTCCCACCATCTTGAAGTCCATGAGATCGACTCATGTTAACAAGGGTTGTAGGGATGAGTGTAAAATTCCCTAACCTATTAAGCAAGGACCTAACACAAATTCTTCTATTGCTTTGCTAGTTTAATTGTTCAGGACATTCAGCAGTTAGTTATTGTAGTTTTTAAATGATGCAAAAGCAAACTATTCTGGAATATGCAGAAGTAAAGAATGGGAAAGGAAAGGGGTAATGCTTTCTTGATGACAATGCTTGCTTGTGATAGCGGAGGGCACAAGGTGACAATTTAGTGTTCCAGCACAGATTTACTCAATAATGAGCAAATATTTCAAAGCAAACACAGCTGTAATGTTTATGTTAAAAACAATAGGTTATGACAGCAGTCAGACATTCTACATCCTTCAAGTGTTGAAAATAAATTGTTTCTTTTCACACACAGGAGACAGAGATTACTAAAGTGTAACATGACTGAAAACTCTCAGAAAATGGTCTTCTTGAAGAATAACTTGTTTTTTGAGCTTCTTTTAAAGAAACACCCATTCACCAATGTGTATTGTTTTAATTATTTAAAAAAATATATAGAAGATGGCAACCCTAAAAAATATTTCTGGATATTAGTACAGTAATATCTAATAACTCTGAGACGATACAGTTATTGTGTATCATTTTTATTTACAGACCTGAGGAGGAGTTACATATATACTTATGCATATAAGGGGAGGAGGGATAACTCAGTGGTTTGAGCATTGGCCTGCTAAACCCAGGGTTGTGAGTTCAATCCTTGAGGGGGCTATTTGGGGAACTGGGGTAAAAATCTGGGGAGTGGTCCTGCTTTGAGCAGGGGGTTGAACTAGATGACCTCCTGAGGTCCTTTCCAATGCTAATATTCTATGATTAAAAGCAGAATTTGGCAATGTTTGCTACTTCTGACAAAGGGTCAAATTCACAGGCTTCATCAAGAGAAAATTCACATTAAAATATGGGATTTTTTTTCAGAGTAAGGATTATAGAATTTGATCCTACATAACCAGACATAGCATATAATGAAACAACTTCTCTTTTCATTTTGTATGTCAACATGTGATTTACTCTTCAATTTTCAGACCATTTGCCTCTGTAAAAGCTAATTATGAGATACAGTAATACAAACAGAAGGAACTCACCCATCATACTGCCCCAGTATTTTAAAGGTACATCCAAAAACATCCGTGATGATCAGTTACATTAAAGGTATGATTTTATTTCTCTCTGTGTGTATGTATTGTATAATCTTGTGATTTTAAATTCTTAAGACTTTCAATAAACTTACCATGCAGCAGAAAATTAAATAAAACTTAATACATTTAAGATCATTCAGACTACAGTATTTATAATTTCCTGTTGTAGATATCACTATCAAGAGTGATTAAATCTAGTAATCTCTGAGGTACTCAACCTAAAACGTATCCATTTAAATTAATATTTTATTGCCCAAAAAGCTTACATTTGACTTCTTAAAATAGATATATGCAAAAAAGCTTAATCATCAAAGAGCCATAAAGCTATATTGAATCAAGAAAATGTATTTTTTTAAAAGTAGAGAGATACATTTTGACTCATTAATTCCCTTTAACCTTTGTATAGGTGTGTCTTTTCAACTATCCACAAAGGACATAAGTGAACATTTCCCAGCTCAGGTACCAGAGAAACAACTGGATTCAGGGGTAAATCTCATAAAGTCCAGATAATTTTGTATGAATCAACACCACAGATTTTAAATGTTAAAATGAGTTTAACAAAAGGTAATCCTTGTATACTTCCTGAATTGTCTATCCTTTGTCTTCTCATCACTTATACTTCCGCAGCTCATGAGCTGATCAATGTTTTAATCCTTTTTTTCATTTTAAGAACTGTGCTAAGAATATGTAAGAATGGATTTTCTTTCCATGCAATGATGTATATACAGTATTTCATATTAACACAGACATATTTGAGTATATACTTGCACATATATGTAATGCACATTCAGTCTGTGTATTAACATGTTTGTATTATACATGTATCAGTATATTCTATGCAATGATTTATATTAACATATAGGTAATACAAACGTATATAAACTCTAAAAATATGGTGATATTTTTCAAGTGTCCACAACATTTGTCAGCAATTCTGGATATGGGAAAACTCATATTTGTGTAAAGACTGAAGGTAGTTAGTGTAACTATCCACTATGCATGTGTACTTACAAACCTGCATATCTAACACTGTGGACATAAGTTTAGAGGCTTGGCTAAGGAAATTTGGAAAATCTGCCCTTGTGTTTTGATACACATGAATATTTAATATGGGCTTGATTTACCATGAGTAACTTTTAGTGTAAACTCTAGTGTAAAACTAGAGTAATGCAGTGGTGAATCAGGCCCTATAGAGCTATTTAGAAGGATGTTCAACACATAGTTTCATGGTGCTTTTCTCTATCTACAGTGCATGTATGTTTGTATTAAAAGAAGAAAAGGATTAATTCTTTGACAGCCTCTATGTAAAAAAAAATTGTGCATAAAGTAATGTGTTTTTTTTCCTGATTGAACTTTATATGCCATGCTCCATTTTGACTGAAACAGTGAAATAACTAGCATGTTGCCTCTCTGAAGCCGAAAGCAATTTCCTTTTCTAATTTTAGTTATGCAAAGCCTATGGGCATCATCAGCATTTAGTAATTAGTTTTATAATTACTGCTGTTTTGCTCACTGTCATTCAATTTTTCTTACAACATGGTCTGGGATTGAAACATCCCACATCCACAGCTGTGTAAATTGCCATCCATTTATAAGACAAAAAAAGTAACATTCCAAATACATCATTATTCAGTCAAGAATGTGTTACTGGTACTTTGGTGATGCTTTGAGTACATAAGCTGCCCACTAAAATAACTAAGAGAAATATAATTTGAATATTTAGCAAATGCTTCTAACAACATGCAACTCTGGCACACCTGAATTAGAAGTAAAAAGAATTCCCATTAAACAATGTTCTTGTATAGTATGGACACTGATAAATGCATCTACTATAACCAAGGCAAGATCTTTTTTGCTTAGGGTTAACAATTCAGGTACTGTATTGAAAACTACATCTGAAAAGTAGACAAACTTTGATTTACTGAATACTAGCGTACAGTCATTATTCTTTCAAGAATTCATACTCTGACAGCTAAACACATAGTCATGCAAACATAAGATGAGATATTGATGTAGTGTAGATAGCAGAAGCAAAGCTGATGTTACTAAATAGCATATTTCCTTGACTAATGAAAAAAAAATTTAAAATTCTAAATATATGAATGTGTTTTGGTACAAGATGTTGCTTTAAACCCACTGGAAAAGCCAACACTCCATCTTAATACTGCAACGCTCCAGTACAATTAGAGCAAGTAACTTTTAGAAATAAAACATTAATCCATCAATTTGTAAAGATTGAGAACTAAATAGTTAACTGAGGTTAAATGCTATATTTTGTAACTAAAATGACTATAAAGTTTCTCCAGTTGGCTGGCAGTAGCTGTAATCTTCAGAATGTCAGCTTAATTTAAAGAATGTATTTCAATGAGTGTGAGAGTTTCCTCCTAAAGAATTACCTTGAACAGAAAACAAAGGCTCCCTCAGCTTTGGGTAGATGGTAGAGCATCAATGGAAATGGGTGGCATTGCACTTAATAGGAAAATAAGTGACCTAAATTAGAATATAGACCAGGGGTCGGCAACCTTTCAGAAATGGTGTGCCAAGTCTTCATTTATTCACACTAATTTAAGATTTTGTATGCCAGAAATACATTTTTAATGCTTTTAGAAGGTCTCTTTCTATAAGTCTATAATATATAACTAAACTATTGTTGTATGTAAAGTAAATAAGGTATTTAAAATGTTTAAGAAGCTTCATTTAAAATTAAATTAAAATGCAGAGCCTCCCTGGTCTGGAGGCCAGGGCCTGGCCAGTGTGAGTGCCACCGAAAATCAGCTCATGTACCGCCTTCGGCGCATGTGCCATAGGTTGCCAACCCCTGATATAGACTATGATCAGGAATGAGACAGATCACTAGCAGCAACTCCTCCGTTACAAGTAGAAAGAAGTGAAATAATAAGGCAGTCCCTTCTATTTTATTTCATTTTTAGCTTTGCTCAACTAGGAGGAGACAGTTGCTAATAAACATGAAGCTATCATACAGAAAGGAAAAGACTCTACCTAGCACACTGATGCTCTGAATGAGTGCAGCAGAGGTGCCCTCTCATAGAGGACAATTTATGCTGAACCTTTTTAGAAAAAGATGTTTGCAACACTGTTCTCCATTCTGTAATATTGTTAACTGTCTCAGACATGTCTACAGGGGCTCCTCTTCAGACAGTGTACCTCTGCCACAGCTGGTCAAAAAAACAGGAACAAATTTTGCAAAAGAGTTCATGAGAAAATTGTCTTTTTTTTCCCCCAATCAAAAAATGAACATTTGGAAAGTTCTGATGCGATCTAATCTCTGCCTTACCTTCAACATGGGCAACAGCAGAAAAGCTTCTGTGTAGTCGAAAGTGTAAAATTTTGGTCACCTTCATAAAGTGTTTTTTTTTTTTTAAGGGCTTTGCCTAGACTCTAGAGAGTCATCATCAGAGTTCAGGACAACAAAATCCTCTCTGTCACTCAGAAACAAGACTCAGGCACCCGCAGCTGCTCCTACAATCCTTAGGCTAGTAGCTACATTCTGCTCCACTCCATTCCCCACAGGCCATTCAGTTTGTGCCTCATTATCACCACCCATTATGCCATGCACCATAAACCCTACAGGACACTCCTATGAACAGAACTGTTACATAATCAACCATCAAAGATCACAGGAAGTTGCAGAGCCCCACCATAATGTGTCCACTTCCTGCCTCTCCCTGTCCTTTCCTAGTGCAGCAGAACCACAGCACAGGCACTTCCGATGGACAATGAGTTGCACAGGTATTTGGCCCTGAGGGGTCAGTTCTGCCATGAGGTCCCTGACAACTGCATGAAGTATGCCTTTGAAGGGACAACACTAGACTCCATGCCAACTCCAATATAAAGGTTTTTGGTCATCTTACAAGTGTGGATCTCCATATTCTTTTTGGTGTGATGGCAGAACTCTGCAAGGTATGTTGTTTGGCCAAAAATTGGTGTTTTAGGCAAAAAAATCCTATTCTAACATTTTAAAAAGACAAATAAAGAGTAAAATGTAGTGCATGCAATTTATAAGTAAAAGGAATAATTTCCATTATTGCAAATGTGCAGCGAATAGGGCATTGTCAGACTAGATGCGACTATTCCAATCTTTCAGAGGTACTGGAGAGCCAAATGCAAAATCTAAGTTTATGTCTACACAGCAACTATGCACCCGTGGCTGATCAGTGCCAGCCAAATTGGCCTCATGGCGGGTTGGGCTGTGGGGCTGTTTCACTGCTGTGTAGACATCTGGGCTCAGGCTGGAGTCGACTCTAGGACTCTGCGAGGTGGGAGGATCCCAGAGCTTGGGATCCAGCCCAAGCTGGGAAGTCTACACAGTAATGAAATAGCCCCGTAGCCCAACTCTGGTGAGACCGAGCTGGCTCGCACAAGCCAGCCATGGGTGTGTGGTTCCTCTGTCGACATACCATAAAACACAGTGATACTATGTGATTTGTGACATTTCTGCACCCTGGACATTTTAGGTCAATTAATGGATTATCCTGGACCATATACACCGCTACCTCAATATAACTCCACCCGATATAACACGAATTTGGATATAACGCAGTAAAGCAGTGCTCGGGGGAGCGGGGGGGAGGGCTGTGCACTCCAGTGGATCAAAGCAAGTTCAATATAACACAGTTTCACCTATAACGCAGTAAGATTTTTTGGCTCCCAAGGACAGCGTTATATTGAGGTAGAGCTGTACATAATTTTGTCTACTCTGAGATATATTAATATTATTATTGAAATATTACAGAGAACAAACCTGAGTGAAAATAGTTTATAGAGAATATGAGAAAAGTTGTAGTATTTTGTGATATGGTGTACCATTCAGTTAAGTGAAAAGAATGTTACATAGCATGCCTTTCAGTTATCTGAATGACATCCTACATAATGCTTCTCAAATCACTACTAAATGCTCTCTCTTTTATTGTTCAGAAATATTATATTACTGAATAACTGGTATATCTTTGTTAGTATCTTGTACTATATTCAGTGTAACAACCATTCATTCAGACAACTGTCTAATCTGCAGATGCAGTTGTTGAGCTAATTGGTTGCAAATGCAGGTTCAAGTAACTGTGTTGACAATTTTGCACCCACAATTGTAGAAGCGACTTTTAAAAGTCTGGACCTAAATTTCAAAAGAACATAAAAAATCATTTGTGTACTTCAGAAGTAACCAATATCTCTGGGAAATGTATACCATTTTCACAGTAAGATAAAAACTCATTATGAAAGGAGTGCTGTCCAATGGGTAGAGCAGAGAACTGGAAGTTAAACTACTACATTCTATTCTCATCTCTGCCACTGACTTGCCAGGTCGCCCTGGGAAAGCTGCTTAAATAACATTTGATCTTCAGACTACAGCATTTATAGAAGTGCAAAGAATTAATATTGCATGTTCAGAAAGACTCTCCATTCATAAAATATTCCTGCCCATATGTCTGAAAGCTAATGAAGGTCTCCCAAGTGTTATGGAGGATGATATAAAAAGTGTGAAAAATAACACCTAACATGGATCTCATGAATCTTGGGGCAACTTTTTAAGGCAGATTTTTGGGGAAAATTAATCCAAGACCGTACCATTTCACCAATATTTAGTGGTTATCAGAAACATGCATTTCTTCCCATTTTAATTGTTAATGACTATTAATCCCAACTGTACTGACAGTCAAAGGTTAAAAAAAGGAATAAATTAGCATTATTGTCAATCATTACATACAGAAGAATAATTAACTCAGTATGTTTATTTATCTACTTTTGCTACTTGATTAAATGAATGATTGATGACAGGTTCCTTGTTTTCTTTTCTTCCTTTTTGTCAGTATAAATGATCAGTATGAAACTAAACGGAGGCATTAAAATGAAATAATTAGTAGCATAAAATACACAGCAACTTGTGTTGGGAAGCTTTCAACTTTCTTTTTGCTATATTGTAATCTAGTAAAATCCATTTATTTACCCAAAGTAGATCAATATTGTTGGCAGCCATAATTTATAATCATGCCATTCCCCTTTCTCTCGGTGACCTCCTAATACTATATATTAATATTCAAGGCTGTTTTATTTAAAAAGTAGATTTTAAAAAACTTCATACAATATCCTTGTATAGGGAAATTATCCGACTGGAGAGGACCTCTCTGGTTTTGTTTGGGTATCCCAGACCCAACAGTTTCCAAAGAAGCAAGACATCTATATGAGAAATGATGCTGTCATGCCACCTGGTGTGGCTCATGACTGAGTGCCTACCTCAGGGCAGACACCCCAAAGAGTGGAGTATTCTAAAATTAGATCTCACCAACGCAGTACCACATGTGAACTCGCAAAGTACAACAATACTTTTATAATGCAGCCACAAACAGTCCCCTTAGACACTCCAGTCTATCTTGTGACCCAGGCAGGCTGGACTATGTCATAAAGGGTCACACCAAAAATCATACATATTCCAGGTTATTCCCAGTCCCAAGAGATCAGTCACTCACCTAGATCGAGTTGCCTCCTAGATCTCACACCAAAGACAATGCTGGTAGACAATTCTAGAGTTAACTAACTAAAGGTTTGTTAGCTAAGAAGAAAAAACAAGATAGTTATTGAGAGGTTAAAGCAGGTAAAATATGTACAGGTGAGTCACAAGTGTATAATTCCAAATGGTAGCAGAGATGTAGTAATCTACCAGTTTTCCAAAAATCCCTCAGGGCTACCCTGAATAATTCTTGGGATCTGTCTCTTCTCATTCAGTTGTTCTGTCCTGTTAGAATCCAAAACAGTCCAGAGATGCAGGATCTTTCCCTAAATCTATATTTATAGCTTCTTCCCACAGAAAATAAACTGACGGGGTCACCACTCACGTGGGCTCTTTCTTTGATTGGTGGAGAGACAGAAGTGCATTTAGAGTCTTTACAGAAGAGTGAAAACAATGCATGTAACATCCCATTAGTTTTTATGAAGTTTAAACACCACATATATTCTTATTCATTTAACAATCATTTGAATCTATACTAATACACAAGTGAATTTGCCTGGGGCTTTGGCATGAGCTGGCAACTGGCCTTCCAGTGTCACTGATACAGAACAACCTTGATGGTAGGTTGCGGCTATGATTAACACAGCCCTACCACTAGCAGAGTGGATAGGACAGTTACCTGTTCCATAACTGGCATTCTTTGAGATGTGTTGCTCATGTCTATTCCACAGTAGGTGTGTGTGCTCGCCACGTGCATCGGTGCCGTAAGTTTTTTCCCTTAGCAGTACCCGTACTGGGGGAGCACCACAGTGACCCATGGAGTGGCGCCTGTATATCACGTTATAAGGGGGACCACGCGCTCCCCTGACCCTTAGTTCCTTCTTGCCGGACAACTAAGACAGAGGGAAAGGAGGGCGGGTGTGGAATAGATATGAGCAACACATCTCAAAGAATGCCAGTTACAGAACAGGTAATTGTCCTTTCTTCTTCAAGTGATTGCTCATGTGTTTTCCACAGTAGGTGATTTCAAGCTATACCTGTTGGAGGTGGGTAGGAGTTCACGATAGGCCGGGACGGAGTACTGCCCTGCCGAAGCCGGCGTCATCCCTAGACTAGGACATGATCGCATAATGTGAAGTAAACATATGAACTGAGGCCCAAGTGGCCGCTCTAGAAATGTCTAGGATAGGGACACGGGCTACGTAGGCAGCTGATGAGGCCTGAGCCCTAGTTGATTGTGCCCTGGTGATCGGTGGCAGGGAACCCCTGCCAGATCATAGCACGTGCATGTGCACAAGGTGATCCAGTGGGAAAGACACTGGGTGGAGATAGGTTGCCCCTTCACCCGCTCGGCTGAGGCAACAAAAAGTTGCGAGGATTTCCGGAACAGTTTAGTCTGTTCCAGATAAAAGGCCAGTGCCCTACGTACGTGTGGAGGCGGCGTTCCTCATTAGAGGAATGGGGCTTAGGACAGAGCACTGGAAGAAAGATGCTCTGTTCCATGTGGAAGGCGGAGACCACCTTCGGGAGGAAAGCCGGGTGTGGATGGAGCTGGACTTTATCCCTGTGGAAGACAGCATAGGGGGGTTCCAAGGTTAAGGCCCTAAGGTCTGAGACATGTCGGGCCAATGTGATTGCTACAAGGAAGGCCACCTTCCATGAGAGGTGAGACCAGAAAAACGTGGCCAGGGGTTCAAATGGAGGACCCGTGAGACAGGACAAAACCAGGTTCAGGTCCCATTGCGGCACAGGGGAATGAACAGTCAAGGCCCCTCGGGGAAGCGGGAGGTCATAGAGTGGGAGAAGACTGAGTGCCCTTGCACCAGCAGATGAAAGGCCAATATGTCCGCCAGGTGTACCCTGACCAAGGTGGGCACCAAACCTTGGGTCCTAAGGGACAGGAGGTAGTCCAGGATAAGCTGGAGAGGTGCGGAGGAAGGGGAGGCTCCCCACTCGGCTGGCTGCTTGGAGAACCTGGACCACTTTGCCATGTACATCCGGCACGTGGACGGCTTCCTGCTTTCCAGGAGGACCCACCTCATCTGCTCTGAACACCTGCCCTCCTCCTCATCTAGCCATGGAGCAACCACGCTGTCAGGTGGAGCGCAGCTATATTGGGATGGAGGAGGCAGCCCCCATCCTGGGAGAGGTGGTGCGGGCGAAGCGGCAACGCCTTCGGGGGGGCCGCCAAGAGGCGAAGGAGGGTCCCGTACTAGTGTTGGTGGGCCCACGCCGGGGCTATGAGAATGACTCTCGCCTTGTCTGCTTTTACCTTATGTAGGACTTGTCGATGAGGGGGAACGGTGGGAAAGCATAAAGGAGCTAGCCCAACCACTGCAGGAGGAACGCATCGGAGATCACACCCCTCTCCACTCCTCTCCTGGAGCAGAACCGGGGGCAACGCTGATTCTGGCGAGTTGCAAAGAGGTCGGAAGAGCCGGTGAGCGACCTCTGAGTGGAGCGACCACTCGTACTAGTGGGAGAAAACTCTGCTGAGGTGGTCTGCTTGCGTATTACGGATGCCCGGGCAGTGCACAGCCCTCAGGGTGATATTGTGGGCTATACAGAACTCCCATAGGCTCAGGGCTTCCCGGCAGAGGGCTAGGGAACGAGTCCTGCCTTGCCTGTTGATGTAGTACATGGCGGCGGTGTTGTCCGAGAGGACCCTGACCATCTGGCCACAAAGGTGCGTGTGGAAGGCCACGCACGCCAACCGTACAGCCCTGAGCTCTTTGACATTTATGTGAAGGGACAAGTCCTTGATCGACCATGTCCCTTGGGTTTGCAGGTTCCCTGTGTGGGCTTCCCAACCCAGGTCCGACGCGTCAGTCACCAGGTCTGTAGATGGGTTGGCATCCCGAAAGGGAACCCCTTGCAGCATATTGCTTGGGTAAGACCACCAGGACCGTCTCTACAATTTTCGCCACCCCAAGCAGCGCACCGAATTGCCGCTGTGGACGGCGAGGGTAGTCCGTGTGCCCTTAGGGCAGCAGGTGTGTTTCCACGGTGGCGGCAATTCAGTGGCAGCTTCTATGTTTAGCTGAAGCCGCCGCGGACAGCTAAATATAGAAGCTGCTGCCGAATTGCTGCCACCGCGGAAACGCACGTGCCATCCTAAGGGCACACAGACTGCCCCCGCCATTCGCAGCGGCAATTCAGCACGCTGCTGGGGGCAAAACAACAGGGACTGCCGCCCCTTGAAGACTGCCGCCTCAAGCACCAGCTTGGAATGCTGGTGTCTGAAGCCGGCCCTGAAGAACACCACTGGAGGGAAGCCAGTATCGGGGATGGAACTGTGAGAACCTTGTCTAGCCCGTCCCAGGCCTGGGAGAATTGGGAGGCTAGCCAGAGCTGGAGGGGCCTCATTCAGAGTCTGGCATGGCGGATCACGTACGTACATGCTGCCATGTGCCCCAGAATACAAAGGCACGCCCTCGCCATTGTCACCAGGAAAGCTGTAACTGAGGCAATGAGAACTCTTAGGGCCTCCAACCTGTCCAGCAGGAGAGAGGTTGCGGCTGTCAAGGAGTCCAGCAGCACCCCAATGAACTCTATGCGCTGAACTGGAACTAAGGTTGATTTGGTCTCGTTCACCACTAGGCCGAGACCGGCGCATGCCGACAGGAGCAGCTCCACGTGGGTCTCTACCTCGGAATGAGAGTTGCCCTTGAGAAGTCAATCGTCCAGGTATGGGAAGATCTGTACCCCTCCCGCCTGAGGTAGGCCACTACCACAGCCATACACTTCATGAAAATCCTGGGTGCCGTGGATAGTCCAAATGGGAGGATCGCAAACTGGTACTGGTCTATCCCCACTAGGAAGCGGAGGAAGCGCCTGTGCCCCTCGAAAATATGGATGTGAAAATACACATCCTGAAGGTCCAGGGCCACACACCAGTCCCCCGGGTCCAGGGAGAGGATAACAGAGGCCAGGGATATCATGCAGAACTTGGAGTGGGCCAGAAAACGGTTTAGGCCCCACAGGTCCAGGATGGGCCTGAGGCCCCCTTTGGCCTTCAGGATCAGGAAGTACCAGGAGTAGATCCCTTTGCCCTGGAATTCTACTGGTACTCCTTCCACCGCCCCCAGGTGTAATAGACGGTCCACCTCCTGCCCTAGGAGGTGGGCATGCTGTGGGTCCCCCTGGCCTACAGTGGTTTGGTGGAGGTGAGGTGAACTGCAACATGTAGCCTTGGAAATGGTGCTGAGGACCCACTGGTCTGATGTTATACGGGACCACGCCATGCAGAAGGCAGACAATCAGTTGCAGAACACAAACTTTATTAATTGGGGAGTCTCCTTGGCAACTGGCTCAGTGCCTCCCTGCAAATAGTCAAAACCGCCTCTTTCCCTGCCTCTTGCCCCTAGAGGGCCCAGGCTGCAGGGCAGAGCGGGATTGCTGCTGAGACCGGCGTTTTTGGTCTCTCGGTCTCTTATACAAGGGCTCGTATCTGGTCCTTGCAGGTTGAGCCAACGGTTGTGGTTTGGCCTTGTCCTTAGCTGGAGGGATGTAAAGGCCCACGGTCTGCAGGGTGGTGCGAGAATCTTTCATCCCATGCAGTCTGACATCTGTCTGGTCCGTGAAGAGCGCTTTTCCATCGAACGGGAGGTCTTGCATAAGGGATTGGGCCTCTATTGACAGTCCTGACAGGAGGAGCCACGACGCCCTGAGCATGGAAATCACAGAAGTCATTGAGGTGCCGAGTGGGAATAGAGGTACTCATGGTCCTTGGCCGGCACAAAGTACTTCCTTTCAGCCTTCTTGGAGATTGGGGCCAAGGAGGCGGGAGTTTGCCAGAGGGTGTTGGAAATGTTGGCTACACCCTGGTGCAGGGGCAGAGCCATGCGGACCGGTGCCGAGGGAGACAACACGTTAAAGAGGGAGTCGGACAGGCCTTACATTTCCTCAGCCTGCACCTGGAGGCTGGATGCCACCCACTTTAGCAGGTCTTGGTGTGCCTTAAAATCCTCCTGTGGGATTGAGGGCGGAGACGCCATTATGGTGTTGTCCGGTGCTGGGGAGAGAGCCGGCAGGGAGCCCTGGGCCTCAGTCAGTACCTGGGGGTCGAGCCCCAGAACAGAGTCTGGGCACGGAACCGCTGACTCGTGGCCTGCCAATTTGTCTCTGAGGTGGCTGGACAAGGCTGATGGAGCTTGAGATGCTCCGGTAAGCGAGCGTGCCTCCATCTGGGCAGGCATCAGTGGCCATGGTGCCCATTAGTACTAGTGTTCTTGCCACGGGGCCCCTTGCCACTGTCCCGGCTGAGCAGTGCAGACTGAGGATGGGTGGCTGGGTGCTGAGGCCGAGGTCACTGTTGAGCGCACAGTCTCACAGGAACGATATGAGCGACGGTGCCTCCCTCGGGACCTGGACCTCGATGTCAAGGAATGGTACCCATCTGAAGTGCTGCTTTGGTACTCATGATGGCGGCAGGAGCTCCGGTGCCCCAGTGCCAAGGCATCGCGAGCGCGACGTCCAGTTGAGCAGGAACTGGAACTAGAGTGACGACGTATATCCTGTTGAGACTGGCTGCGGTAGTCGTGCCACAAAGGGAAGCGTTCCCAGCGACTCCCCCGATGTCTGCACTCGCTTGCAGGAAGCGTAGAGGGCCCCCGAGACTCCCGTCCAGGCGGCAACCCACATGGTCTGGTTGGTGTCGAGGGAGGGCGTGAACTGCAGGACAACCAGTCACTGCACGCCGAACAGTGCAGGGAGCGGTCCTCGGAGCGGGAACTGCGTCCCGCAGGAGAGGTATGATGGGCACCCAATGGAGGATTGCTGCGAAACTGGGGCCCCGTCGCTGGCTGCGCGCCTGGAACCAGCAGACTCAATGTCGTTTGCAGCCTGCATTGCCTCCGGTGTTGACGGCATCCGTACCGGTGGAGATGTGCGCGCAGATGGCACTGGGCTGCTCTGCTCAACCCGAGTCGGAGGCCTTCAGCCCAGGGAGGACTGAGGGCTACCCAATGCGGGACCAGCCTCCCCTCTTTCCCTGTCTCGGCGCCGCTACGAGGTAGGGCCCTTCCCCTGTTTCTTGGAGGGGGAGCGGTGCCGGCTGGTGGAGGGGGCTTTGGTACACACTGACAATGCAGTGCTGAGTGCCGAGTTCACCCGGCATGCCGGAGTTGGGGTCAACGCCACTTCCATCAGGAGAGTGTGAAGTCTAATGTCTCTCTCCTTCTTGGCCCATGGCTTGAATGACCTGCAGATCTTACAACATTCTCTAATGTGAGTCTCACCCAAGCAGCAGAGACACTCAGCATACGGGTCACTCTTTGGCATGTAATGGTGACAGGAGTCGCACGACTTGAAGCCTGGGGCACGGGGCATGCCCCGAGCCCACTCTGACAACTGAACTAATAATTCCAGGAATGGTACCACTAAGGTCGAGAAGAAAGGCTGCAGCAGAACTAGAGCACAAGTTCCGACTACCTTCACTGGCGGCAAGAAGGAACTGAGGGTGGGGGGAGTGCGCAGTCCCCCTTATCGCGCGATATACAGGTGCCACTCCAGGGGTCGCCACGGTGCTCCCCCAGCACGGGTACTGCTAAGGGAAAAATCGTTTGGCACTGGTGCACATGGCGAGCACACACGCCTAATGTGGAATACACATGAGCAATCACTTGAAGAAGAACAGAGAGAGATCACTTTGAATCTCAGGTTTTATTAACTGGTTCATACACTTCAGATCCAACCAAAACAAGATCTAATGACCTGCTGTCTCTTTCTGTAGGGCAGAAAAGAATTAGAGTTAACCCTAAAATCTCTGTTTGTCTTGGGCCCACGATCCCAATCCTCAGAGAAAAACAAGATGTGCAGTAATGGGCCCATGATCCCAATCCTCAGAGGTAAGGCCAAGAGGTGCAGTAAAAAGCTTCACCTGACCTGGGAACAGATCACTGTATGGAAAATGAAAGGAAAAGAAACAAAGAAATTGAGAAGATATCCTGAGTAAACAAGTGGGAAGGACCCAGGAGATTGGGGAGATGGCTTTCCATATGGATGAAAAACATAGCGTGAGATCTTACTCCAAAAGCAAGTCCACAAAGGGAAAGGGTTGAAAGGCTGAAACCTTTCCACTTGCTTAAGGAATGAAGTAAAATTTACTTTTAGGAATACAAACAAAAGAAAGTTATCACCCTCTTAAGTGTGAAGAAGTGACTTTTTCCTGAAGAACAAGGCTTAGGCCTCTTGGCTGTTGCTCAACAAGTAAAAGCTGGTTGTGTTCAGATTTTCTCCTCCAAAACCTGGTTGGATTTAGCAGCACTGATTCACTCAAGTATTTCATAGGCCAAGGAAAACCTTGGGGGGGATGAAGATTGATTATTAAGGTCCCTTATCTATGATTTCTCAAACTCTGTCTCTAGTAGATCCTCTCCCACAGTGGGTGAGCGTCTCTCCCCTATTAGCAAGCTGAGCATCTAGTTTTGCCTGCACCACTCCAGACATTGTTTCTACCACTGCCTCACTCCACTGATGTAGTGAGGGTGCCGCTCAGTGAGAACCAAAAAACCCTCCTTAAGATACCCACAGGAAATCACTAATATGAGGGCTCAAATTACCTTTTTTTTTTCCCCCTTGCTTTTGACTTATCTGGTCTAGAGACAAAATCGCAGCCAGTCAAAGCTATTGAAATTGCTTACCTGTGTGCTGCTCTGCATGAGGCAGGAATCAAATTGGAGAAACAGGAGAAGGAGCCCTAAAGATCAAGATAAGCCTAGATAGACATTGGTTGTCATCCTGCTTGTCTATACAAGTAAGTGTTATTTTATTATGGAATTTTGTAAATAAGCCAACATGTTGCCATTTATGATTTACATAGCACTATAGGCATGCTTAATGTTTTACAGAAACAGATAAAGAGTTTACAATTTAAGGGTACAAATCTGCAAATGTAAACTACCTGGCACAGTGTTTGCTACCATGCTCATGCCAATTAAAGTAAAGTTGTTTTTCCTTAAATAATACACAGATAACAGTGTAACCCTCAAGATGCATATGTTACTCGACTGCATTATCTTTTACCTTTGTCCAACCCTTGTCAGCAGAAGGAATCTAGAACAATTAATATGGAGGAAATTATTCTTACTCCCAACAACAATTTAATTCAGAAAAAAGACCCTCTAATGTCCCTGGGATGAATAAGTATAAGCAAGGAAATACTGAGTAACTGTAAACAGCATTAAGGAGAACATTATAAGTACACCTCTACACCGATATAACGTGACCCGATATAACACGAATTTGGATATAAAATGGTAAAGCAGCGCTCCGGGGGAGCGGGGCTGCGCATGCCGGCAGATCAAAGCAAGTTCGATATATCGTGGTTTCACTTATAAGGTGGTAAGATTTTTTGGCTCCTGAGGACAGCCTTATATCGGGGTAGAGGTGTATATTGTTTTCAATTGTAGTGGCCACATAGGCACATGAATTGGGGGGGGGGCTGCAGCACCCCCAAGTTTTATGCACGGCTGCTGGCCCTGCGCCACGCTCCCCAGTTGCTGACTCGGAGCAAAAACCCAGGGGTGCTTCCCACGCCTATGCCTGGCCTGGCACTGTGCCTGCACTCTGCTCCCCAACCCCTCACTTCACCTGGGGCTCAGCTCCTGGCTGTTGGCCCCACTTCCCAGTCGCTGGCCCTGTACTTGGAGCCCTGCACCAGGCCTCTGATTTTGGCCCCACACTTGGGGTCCTAGCTGCAGGCCGCTTCCAGGGGCTCTGCTCCTGGCCCCACGCCCACCCGCAGCTGTGGCCTCAGCCCCCTTACTCCTGTCTGGGTGCCCTCTTCCCAAAGACACAGCCCTCCTCTCAGCCGGGGGGCAGGGGGATCTGGCTTTCAGCACCCCCACTACTAAAAATGTTCCAGTGCCACTGAGTGCCCATTCTTCAAAAAGAAATGCAGAAAAACTGGAAAGGTTTCAGAAAAGAACTACAAGAATAATTAGAGTTCTGGAAATTATTCCTTACAGTGAGAGATTAAGAAGAAGCTCAATTTATTTACTTTATTGAAGAGAAGGTTAAGAGGATCATGATACCTATACGGGGAAGAGATTTCTGACAGTAGACAGCTCCTTAATCTAGCAGAAAAAAAAGGCATAACAAGATACAATGTTTGGAAGCTGAAGTTTAACAAATTCTGACTACAAATATGGCACTTTTTTTCCCCACAGAGAGGGTAATTAACCACCGGAACAACTTGCCTAGGGACTTAGTTGATTCTCCACCACTTAAGTTCCTTAAATCAAGACTAGATCTATTTCTAAAAGATAAGCTATAGCTAAAACTGAAGTTATGGGCTTGAGGTAGCAATTACTGGTTGAGGTTTTATGGCCTGTGTTATGCAGCAGGTCAGACTAGATGGTCAGAATGGTCCCTTTTGGCTTTAAAAACCTATGAATCTATAAATGTGGCATAATAAATGATACAACTTGGTCCGTGTATTTACTAAATTGACTATATGAGAAACAGATTGCAACAGCAAGACTTTGCCACTGCTCCTTTCAGTTCCTTTTTGCTGAATATACCCAGAGACTTAAGTAAAATTTACCAAAGAAAACTTCACTTTGAAGTCCTCAGAACACCACAATGTGGCAACAGAACAAGAAGAGCAAAAAAGACAGAGAAAGAGGCATAAAAGCCAATGAACAGGATGGGAAGAATAAACAAAAAGACTCAACTAAGGAGTAAAAAACAGAGAAGGAACCAGGTAATACAGAAGAGACAAATAAAGGGGAAGGATTAAAAAGGAGACAGGATGGATAAACATTAAATAACCAAGTGAACAGGACACTGCTCTAGCCTATAGAAAAACAACTAAAACCAGCATTTTTTTCATCTACAGAAAAGGACAGTTAAATGTATTTAAAATTTGTCAACAAAAAGAAGGGAGATGCCTTCTTAGAGTGGCTGGCCCTTGGACTTGAAATGACATTTGGACCTCATCACACAATACATCTGGTCTTATTTCCTTGACTTTTTGTTGGTTTATTTAGACAGTGTAATGTCTATTGACACTGCATTTTTGCAATGATACTTAAAAGACTGGCCTTGGCCTATAAAACCTTTAATAACGAGTAGACAGATTTTAATTTTTTTTCGATATATCTATTCAAGCTAATATAACAGGGAGATTTATTATTAAATGGATTTATCAATATTTCCTTCACTTGATAACCTCATTATCTATTCAGAGTGTTGATATGAATTGTTGTTTGCAGCGTAGTTGCAGCCAGGTTAGTCCCAGGACATTGGAGAGACAAGGTGGGTGAGGTAATATCTTTTATTGGACCAGCTTCTGTTGGTGAAAGAGACAGATTTTCGAGCTACACAGAGCTCTTCTTCAGGTTCACCTCACCCACCTTGTCTCTCTGCTAACCCAAATGGCATTCCAAAAAATCTGATCTCTTCATATAAGAAACACATTAAATTTTATATTGAAATGCTGACTAAATGCAGTAGTCCTGTTAAGGTAGTCTTCTTGCTAAGCACAGGACTTGGAGTCATGGGATTAGGGTGCTATTCCCAGTTCTCCCATGGATCTGTTGTGTCTGTTGGGTGTGTCACTCTCAACCAATTTTTTAATTTAGCCCAGCACCTAGCAGCTGCCATTGGGACACTTATCAGATTACTAAAAAAGTTAAGCATTCGAATTGCTGAACACTTTTGAAAATGTAGGCACTGATTTTTGTTGCCTGAATAGGAGTAGCAATCTTCTGAAATTTGGCCCCAATTGTGGTCTTTGGAAAATCTGGCCCTAAACCTATACATGCCTTAGTTACTCCATTAGAAATGTCAGCATAGTTCGGCTTCATCAACAGGATGACCAACAGATGGCATTCATAGCAATTCACATTTGAAAGACAACAGATAACGAAGAAAGAACAGGAGTACTTGTGGCACCTTAGAGACTAACAAATTTATTTCAGCATAAGCTTTCGTGGGCTACAGCTCACTTCTTCGGATGCATAGAATGGAACACACAGACAGGAGATATTTATACATACAGAGAACACGAAAAGGTGGAAGTATGCATACCAACTGGAAGAGTCCAATAACGAAGAGTTGTTCTGAGACTCCTAGGAATTTTATATTTATTCTTAAAACCAGCATTTCATAATTTTTGCTAATCCTGTAAGTGTGTGTAATGGCTTCCTATAAAGTTTTATAAAGATTGCTTCCTGAAGTTTTATAAAGATTGCTAGAAGTCTTCTATTTTCACCTTTTAATAGATGGGAATTGCCAGTATTCATAAAAAATTAACAATAATATATACTCATGATCCTTCTAATGATGATGAATACCGCCTTTAGTATTTTCCCAGATGATGAAATGTGGCATGCAATTTTGCACATTCATGAGACACCAACCCATAGGGACCAAAAGCCATAGTTTTCATTAGATACAAATGGAACCAGAAGTGACAAGTTGTCTATGCTTCTGTAGAAACATTCAACTAACAGTAAGAGTGAATCATACAGGCAGACATGCTCATCCATCAAAAATAAGACAAGGGCTTTCTAATATATAATCCCGAGTATGAGTAAGACTATGGCACAACTAGGGTTAAGTAATTTATGAATGATTTGTCTCTTTTTCCTTACCCAGAAAGAGAAATGATGGTAATCTGAGTTTTATACGGATCTTGGTAAATCTAAATTATAAAGTCATTTATGAGAGGTGTTCTTTAATTACACAAAGCTAATGACAACAGTCTTTGCTGATCTCTGTAATGTCCTGGGAAGGACTTAAATACAGAATGACAATACAATGAATCCATAGTTATTTTTTTACTTTATCCCAGATTAAAATGGGAGACCACAAGAGCACAGGAATTTGGTGGAAACTCAGTTTCCTTCCTCCAGCTTCACAGTGAAATATTAGCAGAAATTAAGCTATGTTGATATTGTGGTCAAACCGTGGTTGTATTTACATATTGTATGTGTTTAGATAGATAGATACACATTCCAATATACATATGTTGGTCTTTGAAATATCTTGGTTTAACTTGACTACCGTACTCTTTCCTTTTGATCATAGGCATCCAATATAATAATTAGACAAGAATGAGAATTACTAATAAATCCATGTGTTTCAGACTTCATTGCCAGGGTTAGACTAGTACTTGTTCCAAATATCTAGATAGCCACTTCTGATTATTATAATAATATTACAGTTTCAATCATAGAATACAGGAAATATAAAGTCAGGTTTACATTTTTCACATAAAAATGCTTATCTGCTTTAAACGCATGCTTAAATCTCATTGACTTTAATGGAACTTAAGCACGTACTTAAATGCATTGCTGAATTGGGACCAGGATACGAGAATGTCAAACACAATCACCTGGTCCCAGAACTCTTAGGCCTTGTCTACACTGCTGCTTTACAGCGTTGCAACTTTCTCGCTCAGGGGTATGAAAATACACAACCCTGAGCGCTGCAAGTTTCAGCGCTGTAAGCAGTGTAGACAGTGCACCAGCGCTGGGAGCCGCGCCTCCAGTGCTGGTAGTTATTCCCCTCATGGAGATATTTTTTTTTACAGCGCTTGGGGCGCTCTCTCCAAGTGCTGGTGCCACAACTACACAGCCATGTTAAAGCTCTGCTGCGGCAGTGCATTAACATTGCTAGTGAAGACGTGCCCTTACTCACATAAGTCATCCCAGTGACGTAAACAGGGCTTATTACATGAATGTTGCAGGAATCAGCTTTTATTGAGCATCTGTCCAAACACTTCATCATAAGAGTGGTAGTATTAGAAGAAGCTTTTGCCCTGCTTAGAAAGGGTGAGAATGAATGAAATGAGCAAAGGTTAAAGTTAGTCTTTTCCCCAAATATGGCAGCTTACAGATACCAATAATCTTTTTTTTCACTTTATATGTGAAAACAATGCAACAGCGATTTACTTTTGTCCCATTTTAGGTTAGTAAAAAGCAAAAATGCAGAACAAGCATCTTTGGGACACAGGAGTTTTTGAACCCCTTAATTGATAAATCCCTTCCTGTCCATTATTTTAAAATATTACATAGAACAGGCAACAAATACATAATTTAAGATGTTAATATTTTAAAAAGAAAAAAGTTCACATAATCTGGAAAAACTAATAATAAATCATGTGAAAACATTTTATTAAAAGGATTAGGAAAAAGAGAAAGGGCTCAGAATGTGCCACTGACATTTAAGCAGAACTTCTTTTTGGAATCAGTAGGGAGTTCTCCTTCAACATGATACAACATGATATAACCCCAAAAAATTGACTTAAATTTAATCTGAACATTCCTTCTGACTTATTTACGCATCTTCTCCAAGGTTGGAGCCTATGCAGTTGTCAATACCTACTCAGCCACTATTGCATCTTTGTCAATGTTCTCAACTATGGATCGCAGGTACAGGTATCTATCTCCTCTCCGTTGAAATTGTGACAGTAGATATTTATCTCATGAGTGAAAACTGAAAATGAGATAGGATTGGATGAGCTGAAATTATTAAAATATTGGTTCAGATGTTGAAGGAGCTGAAGCTAAGATTCAGGAGCAGCTCTTATTTTATTTAAGTGTAGTTATTTCCTTCTTTCTACTCTTCTTTTTAATTTTTAAAATTCTTCACCACTTGGTTTTTACCATCAAGGTTGCATTGAGAATTTAGGGGTTCCAGCTATGACATATAGAAAAAAACACTGGCACTCAAAAAGGAAGATGGAGTAAAGGTTAAGGATTGAATAACAGAAGAAGAAACTATGCATAGCTTGTGTGATAGTGAGAGGCCAAAATACAAATCCACGGGTAAACAAAATAAATTGCAGTAAAGTACTTTAGAAAGACCAGGAAGAAGTAAAAGTTGTGATTGGTTGGCCATATCACAATAAGAGAAGAAGGAAGATGAATTGTAGCTGCAATAGAACAGAGATGAGCACAGTAAGGGCTGGCAGTGATAAAGACGATCTACATACACAGTCACATTTTCTATTTCCTTATTCTTGTATATAAGGGCCGTTTGGCTGCTCTGATTAAATGTATCTCTTTAGTTGTAAGATGATGGTTTAGTAACGTTTAACCCTTAAAATACTGACACTGGATTGACTATATGTTTGCAATAACATTAATATGTTATCAGCTGCAGTAGACGTTTTCTGTCTCGGCACAAGTGATGGATAGAGTTAGTGAATCAAATAAAGGAGGACGTGTAAATTTAGCATCATTTTTAACTAGGAGGGGACTGGAAGTATTAGGAAAGTGATAATGTTAGCGAGATCCTTCATCTCCTGGGTCAGTGTTACACACACAGGACGGATCAAAAATCAATACCAACTACTGACTGCTCAGCAGCTTATGGAAAATGTGTTTGTGATTTTAGCTCATTTCCTCGTTAACATATATCCACAGCACCAAAATCATCATAACTGACACCCCCATTGTCAGTCTCAGCATGGCGCCCAAAGACCGAAAGGACATGGAAACAGAACTACCTTCTCACATATTTATCCCATTACAGAAATAATGGTATGTTCCTATGTTGCTGTCAGTTTGGGTTGCCTCAGATTAAAGATGCACAGCAGAAATAGAAAAGGGCATGAAAGTCTGGAAATGAAAAGAGGGAATATGATTAAGTTATATAATATAAATGGTATAGAGAAGGGTAACTCCCACAATGTAAGAAAAAGAGGAAGCCTTAAATTAAGAGGAAAAAAGTAAAATGGATAAATTGGATTTTAAAAAAAAGTTGTCTATGAAACTCATTATCACTGGCTATTGATACAAATAATTTGGACAACATTGTATCATAATAGGGGCATTGTGAGACCATACGAACCAAGATAGAGCAATGGGAGACATTCTTCTCCCAGACATACAGAGGTAGCATGACCACCAATACACCCTCTTGCAGGTTGCAGCTTACTTCCAGCAGCTGACCAATGTGTAGGGGTAGAAGAGTCATCGCCTTGTCCATACCTCTCTGTACTCACAAGAGAGCAAGGAGATAGCAGTACCTGCTCTCCCTAATGCGCAATTCTGCCTGGAAAGCTCCTTCAGCTCCCTTTCCCCTGATCCTTGTCCACTTTCTTCACCCATATAAAGGCCAGGAATAATCTTGTCACTGAAAAGTGACTCAAGAGGTCTGTTTGGGGCTGAAACACTTAGATGATAACATTTGAGTTTGTTCCAAACTGCCAAATATTCTTAACTCAAGATCACAGATCAGTAAAATTATCCTGTTTCAGACTGAGGAATGCCAAAAGGAGGTGTAATCAAGCTAAAGTGGCATTCTTCATGCATCATGCCACTGATTCAGTTACCATCATTTGCAAACAGTTTAACTGAAGGCCATTTCACACCTTAGCTGGAATTATTCATTCACCTTGCTAATGGTAATAGGTAGGTTGCTTCTGTTTGTAAAAATATATATCAAAATGTAAATATTCCAGTTCAAAAACCTATAACCAATTCGTCACCATTTGAGATCCTGGATAACCCCATAATTAATTCTGTTTCATAAAAAGACAGATATGTCACAAACTTGTGCTACATATTCCAGTTCCTATATGTCATGCTATTCGAAAAAAAATTGTATGCATGGCCTTATGAATGCACTTGAATCTCCAAAGATAAAAAGCAACACCTAGCATGAACAAAGTCCGATTTCTATCTAATGAATAATTTGATGTCATCTTGGGAACTGGCCAGTGCTAAGGATAACAAAAATGGGCATGTATTATATGTTGTGAATAGCGTGTGCAAGTGAAAAGAACAAAAGTGTGGGTTTTTTTTCAAAAGTATCAGAAAGGTTTTCCATATTCTGGCAAGTGACAGGCATGCTGGTCAAGTGGAAGAGTTAACATTCATAATTTATTTGGCTGTGAAATACTAGAAGAATAGCACTGATGTGGCAGAAAGTTTGTCAACCCCCCCCCCCCACACACACACACACATTTTACATACCACAAAACGTTGCATTCCTTGATGCATGTTTTTGAAAAGATTCTCAGTGACAACAAATATAACTTCTTGGAGAGTTGCACACACAAGTTCATGGTCTTTCATATATTTGTGATACTGTTGGTTACATTTGGGGGAAACATCCAGAATCTTGGAGTAATTTCTCAGACAACCCATTGGGTATTTTGTCTTTCAGTGGAAATATAAATGGGATTCATAAAATGCTATCCCAAGACAGCAAGATGATGCTTACAATTTTAGGTCACAAAAACATTACCGTATGTAGCCTGTTGTGTCTTTGGCAGCCAGAATGCACAAAATAATTTAAGTATTGTCCCAGATAAGGTCCCAGTTATTGGTTAAACACTGACCACATGTTATGGAAAAACAGATGTGTAACCCCTTCTAAAGACAGATCAAAACTATAAGAATATATGTTTGTGATACAGAGACATTTGCTAGAAGTTGTTCTGTTTTACTCATGAACAGACACCCACTGAATATTAGGGTTTAAGTAAAGACAATATTATTTTGCCCTAAAACTATATGGTTCAGTATATACTGTATATACAAGTATCTTGCTTATTCTTCGATTGATATGGTCTATAAACAGATGTTTTATTTTATATATTTGTGTATATATTTATTGCCTGTCATAAGGACACGCCTCCTGATTTTAAGAATTTTAGTATTTAAAGTCAACTACTGCAAAACATATAAATAATTGCTTACCATGGCTAATATTCCCAAGTAACAAGGTCTTAAACAACAGGCCAAAAAAACTTGACTGAAATTTCCTATATTAGAAAGACAGAAAATTTATCTAGTTTCAGCAAATGTCAAATCAGTGACTATTGCTTTTAAGATTAATAAAAGATATAATGGTTTCTAGACAGCCTCTAAACAAAGATTACTGTGAATGGAGAAGTGATTTACCAATAGTTACCACAATGAAATTTCTTTAAAGGTTACAATCATCAGTTATTTAGCTGAAACACTGCTGAGAACGGCTGGCCATATTTTGAATAATGCATAATGTTCATTGTAGACTTGATCTGTATTATAACAATACAGATATTTCTAAAATAATGGAGAAAACTATCTGTTACTTTCCAATTGCTTAACATATCATTTCCATGAAGTAATTGACTCTGGAAATATTACACAGCATCACCTAAGTGTTCTTTTTGCAACCGCAACTTTGAATAATCTATACAAAATGAGCATAAGAAAACAAACTCATCAGCCTTTATAGACTTCTAAGAAAAGCTGTGATGAATACAGGGCAGAGTAAAGGACCTTTCTGAAATACTAAATTAAAATGATTAAATTGCTGTACATAGTCGAGGACAAATTTAAAACTAAGCTTTGAAATTTAATTATTAACATGAACAGACCATCACATTTGAAGGGGGGAAAAAAGCAGTTGCCCACACAGTGTAAGTACTTCTCATATAATTTTCCAAACGCCTTTAGGGTCTATTCAAGAAATTGCTTGGGGACGCACAAAGTACAATGTCTTGCGTTTTATTGTAGGATTATGAACCACACTTCATATGATGCTGCAGGCTATTTATGAGAGCTTGTTTATCCATATGAACTTCTTCAAGGGCAGCAGAAAAAGACCTTAATAAATGAAAATGAATTTCTTTTGATGTAATTTCATGAATGTTTGATCGGAATGCGTAACAGGTTTATGTTCAAGGAGAACTAGTGAAGTAATAAAATATACATGCAATGTACAGTTGAACCTGCTTATAATGAATTCACATATAATGAAACACTATTTACTAGTATGGTAAAGTAGAGTGAAAGCTCCACATTATTTCAAGGCACTGCAATGTGTAAAATAAAATCCTACTTAGTAATAGTGAACTTCCACTTAAAAAAAAGGACTTCTAAAATTGCAGCAGTAGAGCCTCCAACTGGGTGGAGACGCAGCATTAAAATGTTTCATTCTGCTTTTTTGTAGGCAGAGGCATGGGTGAACCTGAGCCAGAGTGCTTATATTTAAATGTTCCTGTCTGACAGTGACCAGTGTTCAATTACATTTTTTTATTCTAAAACAGGACACTGAAAAAGGAGAGTGTATACTATGAAAACGTACACAAAATTTTTTAAATCATGACCCAGAGACCTGCAGAAATCAGACATTCTGTACCACAGGAGAGCCTGTAATAGCATTGTATTCTGTATCACTGGAGAGAGAGCCTGTAACAGCATTATATAGGGCTGCATGTGTTATTTCAACAGGTAGATTACAGATGCAATAGACAACAATAACCCACTTACTTTGCATCACTACTGTAACAGCCTTACTGTATTTAGCAGCTATCCCAGTGCATGAGAACATATACTTTTCAGAATGAGAGGATATGAGAGTAACACTTGCATATTTTTGATATCACAAGCATGATGATAAGTAGTCATAATCTTATACTTTGGATGATGCCATTTCCATTCTTTCAGGAAAATATTACATGGCAGATGGTATAAATGGACATATATGAATAGGGACAAACACATGTATGGTCCCTAGATCATTAGTCTGAAAGTCAGTTGTTTTTTGCCCTCCCTGTTTACCTCCTTCCAATGTAAAATTATGACATTTTTCATCTAATATTCTTTCTTCTAGCAAGAAGGGCAACTGAAAGCTGCCTACGTAGCCAATGCTAATACCAATACTAATAGCCAGCTGTCAAGTACTGACCTACAAAGTCACAGATTCCTATCTGTCCCTTAGAGGTGGCCACTTCTGATGCCTCCAACTACATACAGCCTTATACCATATAGTCCAGTCCAGTGTTTCAAGTGTATAACTAACGACAACAGATAGAAAATGAAGGGTTAGTGATATCCTGCTCAATCTAGAATACGTCTCCTCTAAAACATAAAAATTAATGGCCAAAATAAAACAGAATGAAATTCAGTTCTGCCAAAGGCAGACCAGAGATCTAACAACCACAATTTTAAAGGCTTTCAGTATTTCTAACTTCATTAAAAATTGTTACATTAATTATAACAGAAAGGGAGATCACACTTATCTGCCTGAGAAAAGGTAGGATTTAAAGATGACACTAAAAATGTCAGTCTTAAAAGATTATACACATCACCCCAAACACTGTACAAGACCGATTTACATATATGGGTTCTAAAGTAAGGCTAACAGCCCCTGGACTTGGGTGCTCCAATGGGTACACAGGTCAGAAATACCCATTTTATTTCTCTAACTGCTCATTTGAATACACAGTTTAGATGCTCACATTTGAAACTAGGTCCATTTTGGCTAAATTTCTAACTACATTAGCTCAGAGGTCAAAATATTTTATGAATAAATGGCAAGAAAATAAATGAAATTCAGGTCTTAATTTTGGTGACCAACAAAATTTGAAGTGCTTGAATTTACTTTTAACCTGAATTCAATTTTTAATATACCATACAATAAATGACCCCAAGCCAAAAAAATGTTACCATGCTCCAAAAAAAATCATATTTTTGTACAGTATGAAAATAAACAAAAACACAATAACTGCAAATCACTTTACAACAAATCATTTAATCTCCATCTCCCAGAAACCTTACTGCTATCATAGTTATACTGACAAAGTTTGTTTTTAAATAAAATATAAATAGAATAAGAGGTTTATTTCACCTTCACATGGTGTCTTTCTCATGCAGACCTCAGATTTCCACATTTGTATCCCTTTAAAGGATTTGATATGCAGGGAAAGAAGAAAGGATGATGGTAAAAAATTCAATTTAGATATTACTACAGGCTGCCACAATCCATACTAAACAATATGCTATTTTCATACCTTTTACTGATGTGTTGGGTGGAGGTCCTTCCATTCTCAAGTTCCACGGAGGATCCCCCTGATTAGCAAAGTCCCTCATTTTCAGATAGCTAATTGTAAGTCGGATAATGGATGCCTTGTCAAGCTGACTTGTAATGGCTGCAGGGAGTGGCAACAACTTTGCCAACTCATAGAATTCAAAATTTTCCTTTCCCCGGCGAGAGCGAGCAGCATCTCGGGACTTTTCCTTTCGCAAGGCTTGTAAACTGAAACAAAAACAACAAAGGAGGACATTCATCAGTATTAGTGTTCTGTCACATTTAACCCACTTGCTTTCATTGATGGGTTCCTATACAAATTACCAACATTTTCCAAATGCTGACATGTACAGATATGCAATTTTCAGGATATACTTCAACAATACTGTGCTCTTTCAATATTTGAATACTAATTATGGTATTTTCCTTTCAGTAGTAGCAAACAAGTTCAGTAACCATTCTTAATTCAGTTCTCATCCTCTAAGCCTGACTGCCCTGACCACCAATCAGTCTCACCCATTCACAGGGCAGATGGATTTGCCAGGGGTTTCACTGGATGGATTAAAAGGGCTCCTTAAGCATCTTGACCAATCAGAGCCCAGCTCTGTGTCAAGCTCCACCAAAGGTCATACCTCTGGCTCTAAGAAGCCCTCTTATTAAGCCTCATTATGAGAAGCTGGGGGAAGAGCAAAGGGCCACTCACATTCTCCTCCGACCATCCATGTGCTTTGGGAGATGTCTTATCCAAGCAGTTGTCCCTTATCCTTGGGATATTTGTATTGCCATTTAATAATAATGATATGGCCATTTCCTTCTATTTCCATACTAATTTGAATCTTTGAGAAGATTACTGGTCCAATGGATGGGGTTGGGGGGAAGCTTCAGAGGTGATATATCTTGATTTAAGTAAGGTTTTTACCACAGCCCAACATCACATTCTCATAAGTAAACAAGGGAAATGTAGTCTAAATGTAATTACTATAAGGTGGGTTCATAACCACTTAAACACTGTACACAAAGAGTAGATATCAATGGTTCACTGTCAAACTAGAAGGACACATCTATTGGGGAACCGCAAGGATGTGTCATAGGTCCAGTATTATTTATAACATTTTCATTAATGACTTTGAAAGTGGAATGGAGAATATGCCTATAAAATCTGTGGAACTGAAAGGTGTTGCAAGCACTTTGGAGGACAGGATTAGAATTCAAAATTGATAAACTGGAGAATTGGTCTGAAATAAAAAAGATGAAATTCAATAAAGACAAGTGCATAGTACTTCACTTAGGAAAGCAAACTCAGCTGCACAAATACAAAATGGGGAATAACTGGCTAAGTGGTCATACTGCTGAAAAGGATCTGGGGGTTACAGTGGATCACAAATTGAATATGAGATCAACAGTGTGATGCAATTGCAACAAAGGTTAATATTTGGAGGTGTATTACAGGAGCATCATCTGTAAGATACAGGTAAGGCCTCAGCAGGAGTACTGTGTCCAATTCTGGGCACCACACTTCAGGAAACATGGACAAATTGGAGAGAGTCCAAAGTAGAGCAACAAATATAATCAAAGATTTAGAAAACCTAACCTTTTTCCAACATTCCAAATATCTGACAAACTTCAACCGTAAACATCTTGTTTTTAAAACAACATGCAAGAGAAATTTTTCCTTCTTTCCCTCTAATGGGGCATTTCCTCTGAAATTTTATTTGTTTGACGTGTAGGGTGGGCAATATTTTGTTCAGTATTTTAACCATCCAGGGGTTGAAGTGGGAGCTTTCTATTCAGGAAAAACAGGTTATTTAACAGTAACTGTTCTTCAAGATTCACCTTTCTGGGATATGGTGCCGCTGGTGTCAAGCTGCAGCGTGATATAGTTGCCCTATTCTATATAAGGGACAGTATCCCTTCAGGTCCTTTTGCCTAACTGAAGAGTCCTGATACCATATTAGTTAGAACTCCAAGGCATAGGGGAAGGTAGGCAGGTAGCATGAATCCAGAGGCAACTCTTGAAGAACAGAAGTTATTGGTAAGTAACGCCTTTCTTCTTCGAGGGCCTTTGTGTATTTTCATTTGTGGGAGATTAGTCCTTCCCTACCAGGATGGAGGGCAAGGAGTTCTTAGCTAAATAAGGATTGGCCCTCCTAAACTGGGCATTGGAGCATGATGATAACTCCAAGAAGCAGTGTCTGGTGAAAGTGTGCATAGAACTCAAAGTTGCTGCTTTGCATATTCTCCTGGGGGAACCTGCCTAAGGCATACCATTGACACTACAGTTGTCTCTTGAAATGAGTCTCTAAACCAGCAGGTACTGGTTTCCTAGCTGAAACTTAGCAATATTCCATACATCTCCTAATTCAGTAATAAAGTCTCTCTTTGGTAATAGATTCTCCCCATACGTTACAAATAATTTACTGGATTTTCTAAAGGTCTTTTCTAGGTAACAGAACACCCTCTTTACAGTGAGGTTATGGTGACAGAACCTGGGGAAGAACCAAGGAAGGAAAACATATTGAGATAGGTGAAAATTTGAGACCACCTGGAAGCTGGGATGGGGACTCACGGTGACTTTGTCCTTGTGGATCACAGCATAAAGCACAGTGGCAATCAAAGCACTAAACTCACTGACCCTCTGACCAGATGTAATTGTTATGAGGAATACTATTTTTATTGCTAAATGTTTGAGAGCAAGAGAGTCTTGTGCCAGAGGCTCACAAGAAGTGCCCATTAGCTTCATTAGAACAAGATTTGAGTTCCAAGAAGGTATCATTAGTATATGGCTGTAATATCTCATACAAGGTATCACATGAAAGGTCATGATTAGGGCCCTACTAAATTCACAGCCATGAAAAACTCGTCATGGACTGTGAACTCTGGTCTCCCACCGTAGAATCTGGTTTTCTGTGTGCTTTTACCTATAGGGATTTCATGGGGGGAGTCCAGCATTTCTCAAATTGAGAGTACTCACCCAAAAGGGAGTTGGGGGGGTCACAAGGTTATTTTAGGGGGTACTGCCTAAAGGATCAGCAAAGAATCCTGTGGCACCTTATAGACTAACAGACGTTTTGCAGCATGAGCTTTCGTGGGTGAATACCCACTTCTTCGGATGCAAGTCATTGCATCCGAAGAAGTGGGTATTCACCCACGAAAGCTCATGCTGCAAAACATCTGTTAGTCTATAAGGTGCCACAGGATTCTTTGCTGCTTCTACAGAACCAGACTAACACGGCTACCCCTCTGATACTTGCCTAAAGGATGGCATTCCCATCCTTACTTCTGTGCTGATTTCAGAGCTGGAGGGTGGTGGCTGTTGGCCGGGTGCCCAGCTCTGAAGGCAGTGCCCTGCCAGCAGCAGCACAGAAGGGTGGCAATACCATACCATGCCACCCTTACTTCTGCGCTACTACTGGTGGTGACACTGCCTTCAAAGCTGGGCTCCCGGCCAGCAGCCACCGCTCTCCAGCTGCTCAGTCTGAAGGTAGCACCGCATCCAGCAGCAGTACAGAAGAAAGAATAGCAGTATCGCAACCCTCCCCCCAACCCGCCAACTCCTTTTGGGGTTAAGACCCCTACAATTACAATACTGCGAAATTTCAGATTTAAAAAGCTGAAATCATGAACTTTATGATTTTTAAAATCCTATGCCCATGAAATTGACCAAAATGGACCATGAATTTGGTAGGGCCCTAGTCATGATCTGCTAAAACTCATTGTTCTGTCAAAATATGTGCATCATCATTGTATATAGAATTATGATATTCTGCTAAGAGAACCTTCTAAGAGCCACTTTTCTTGCACTGGGGTCCAAGTAGGGTGACCAGACAGCAAATGTGAAAAATCAGGATGGGGGTGGGGGGTAATAGGAGCCTATATAAGGAAAAAGACCCAAAAATCGGGATTGTCCCTATAAAATCAGGACATCTGGTCACCTTATGTCCAAGGCCTCCTATGCTGTTCTTAGAGAGTACCTAGCAAGCATACAACCCTTGGTGCCAAATGCCATGGCTGCTTCCTTCCATTCCTCAGGCAAGGAATCTAAGATGGGGCTCATGGCATCCAACAGGGCATAACTGAAATAGGACTCAGCAGCTTGATATTGGCAGTTGAAGGCCTAATGAGCCAGATGAGTAGGCTCTGATGCCATAATCATCCAAGTTACACCCTTTCCTGTCAGAAGGGGCAGAATAAGATGTCTTGTTGTACTTAACAACCATGTGCAAATACCACCATGAAGCTTACTGAACGATTGGTGGAAGTGCTGAGGTCTGTGCCAGAGTTGATCTCACAGAAGGCAGTGTTGGGGCCACAGCAGCAAAATGTTTCTTGCATCAGAGGACCTAGGCAGGGAGGCTAGACTCAATACCTTCAGCCAGCCCATTGGAGTATCAGGCTGTGGGCACTGAGAAGCCAGATGATCCTGGAGCCTAATATGCAAGAAGTGAAGTTATAGCAAACCATACACTGAGTTACTGAGTGGTCTTGCCAGACACAGAAGACACAGGCGTCAGTCTGCTGTGCAACAGATGGACTGGAAGCACACCTCTTGAAGCCCTTATGGACCCGGGAGCCTCAGCACAAAATACCCCTAGGCAAGGGCTATGTATGCTAAACTATCCTATATATACTATACATACTAACTACAAGAAAATAACAATAATAACCTAGGCTAAGGGAAGATCTAGCCTGAGGACATTAACTGTATGTATACACTGAAACATAAGACCTGGGTTTGAGTTCAGGCTCAAGCCTGAACTCTGTTCCATCTACACACAAATCCCACTAACCCGGGGTTCCCACTAACTCAGGCCCCAGGACCTCATGGGAGGGGAAGGTCTGAGCCTCAGCCAAGCCAGGACCCAGGGTTCAAGTCCCATTGCTTTGCTGTGTAGACACAGTCACACTGGACTTGTGCACTGGGATTCTGCCAAAAGTATTTCACAAGCCCATGGGCTGACTTTCTTTGCCCTCAGGACAATCAAGTTTTCCCACATTTCACCAACAACAAAGGGCTAGAGTGGCCACAAATCTGGGATATGAGTGGTTAGACCCACATAAAACCGTGTAGATGCTGGAGCCCCAGGTTGGGACCCAGGGTTCAACAATTCCTAACATGGGGTTACAATTGAGAGTAGATGCTCAAGCCCTAGGTTGACAACCCCAGGATCTGCCATCTCGAGTTCTACTAACCCCGGGCTTACATTACAATGTACCCACAAACCCTATAGTGAATTCCATTCACTCTCTGCAAATGGTTGGAGTTTGGAAGGGTGCACTCCCTTATACGAGTGGGGCATAAAACATGGTAGATGCAGAATACATGATGGTGTGCTGTGGTATCAAAGTTTTATTGACACTCATTTGGGATAATCTGAATAACTCACTCATGACTTCAATATTCTTGTGCTCATTCCGGTCTTACACTGACACACCCTTTCTACCACACCCAACATGTATTCTATGTATCTTTTACTTTTATAGTCTGCAAAAATGAAGAGCTTCACACTCTGTGATTATGCAGACTACCATGGCATTTTTTTTAAAAAGGTTAAAAAAAAACATACATGCTGACCAACATTAATAATTCCTTAGATTATTAATGGTCTGTTTATTTTCTGCATTTGTCTCTGTTTTGACAAGATAATCAATTAAGTAAGTTTCAGTTTCAATTTTTAGTGCTGCAAGTCTGTATTTCAAAAAGAATCGGTGAATATTTATATTTATGCACAACTGTTCCTATTTGTATTTTGAAAATACAATCTTGGAGCCCTTGTTATTTGTCTCTGGTTTCATATGGGTGTGCTTGTTTGGGTTTTTTTAATTTGGACACATTTTTACATTGTCCCTTTAAACCCAATTCTCAATACAATTCAAGAATTCCCTCAGTGAGATTCTTTTGAAATGTCAGTTTTCACAACTCTGACCCTGCATAATTATACCAGCACTACAGGTCCCATAGTCTTTTAAAGTGACAGCACTGAATTTGTAATAAATAGTGATTGGTTTGGAGGGCTACAGCAATAAAATAAAGCTCTAGGGACAGAAAGGTTGTTGAAACTATGATCTAATGGCTGAAGCCAATGGCAATGACACTGTGTGTACTTTAGTCTATTGCCCATTTTCATTAACTAGTACCAAAAAATGTAGCAAATTCTCACAAGGTGTGCAAATTAGTTTTTGTAATGCTACTGAAATCCTGTGTTTTCACCAGTGGTGCTGGAATATTTAATAGTTGGGGTGCTGAAAGTAGCTTTTACTTTTTACCTCATCCCCCGCCCCCCATGCCCCTGTCCACACCCCCTTCATCCCCCAGAGCTGGGGCCAGGAGCAGGGCCATGTCTCCAGGAGGAGGCTGACCCAGGCAGGTGTAAGGGGGCTGAGGCCAGGACCACAGCTGGGGGCGGGGATGGGCCAGGAGCGCAGCCCCAGGCACGGGGCCAGCAGCCAGGATCCCACATGCGGAGCCAGGAGTGGAGCCTCAGCCACGGGGGCCGGTGGCCAGGACCCTGGGAGCAGAGCCATGGGATCCAGGCCCCAGGAATGGAGCCCTGGGAGCTGGGGGTCAGGGGCCCAGGAGCAGAGCCCTGGGTGTGGGGCCCCAAGAGTGGGGCCAGCGGCCAGGGCCCCGCATAAAACCTGGGGATGCTGCAGCACCCCTCACACCCCTAGTTCCTGTGTCTATGGTTTTCACAAGAAGGCCTGCAAACACGGCAAGACGCCAGAATTCTTTGCAGCACTGTACAGTGACAGCAGTGATCATCATCATACACACAAATTCAACTTGTGAATTTCTTAAGCCTCTAATAGAAATAAGGATTTCATTTAGTAGCGGCAAAACCAGATCCAGTACAATAATATTTAATACCTAATAATGTCTAACCATTTTATATGTAATCATTAAATACAGATAATTAAAACATTTCTATAGTCTTTTTCATCCAAAAAATCTTGAAGTGCACTATAAACATTCTTCAGTTAAGCCTCAAAGCACCTTTGTCATCAGATGGATATTATATCTCCTTTGAAAAGATTGTGTGAATTGTGCAAGATCACACAGTGAGTTATTGGGAGATAATGAACTAGAGCCCAGGAGTCCTAACTCCCAGTCCTATGCACTAACTCTAACCACTAAATAACACAGACTTTCAATTATCTGCATTTTTTTCTGTACATTTTCTAGGGTAGCCAAGATAACACCTCTAATTGTTAAATAGGTAACTAGGTTAGAACTAGTATGATGTATGGAAATACAGTGCACTCCTTTTATAAGAGTCACATCCATCCCGGATATTTTGATTCTTATAAGCAGTTGATTCGTACAAGCAGAGTATTTTAGTTAGTATAGGAATGATTTTGTCCCAGTGGTTTTGATCACTATATGCAGTTGATTCTTATATCAACGATTCTTATAAATGGAGTGCACTGTAAATATAGACTGCTACTTACACAACTTACTAAATGTACAGTAGTTTTTTAATTATACATGGTAAATACTAGAAATACACAAAAAGAACAGGAGTACTTGTGGCACCTTAGAAACTAACAAATTTATTTGAACATAAGCATATTCTTTCAAGCCTACCGAGGAAAAGGGGTGTAAGGACTTGGGGGGGGAGGAATTAGTCTTAAATCTGCACAGGAAAGGGGGGGTTAGGGACTTGGGAAATATTTGGGGAAAGGCAGAGTTCCAAGTGGCTCTCCCCTAAGATTTGGAACACGCTTGGTGGTGGCAGCTTACTGTTAACCTAAGCTGGTAAATAAGCTTAGGGGGTCTTTCATGCAGGTCCCCACATCTGTACCCTAAAGGTCGGAGTGGGGAGGGAACCTTGACATGGTTATGCTCAAATAAATTTGTTAGTCTCTAAGGTGCCACAAGTACTCCTGTTCTTTTTGTGGATACAGACTAACACGGCTGCTACTCTGAAACTAGAAATACACTTTCTCACCTTGTATTCAACTTACTATCACTAACCTACAGGGCACCACATCACTGTATTACTCTTTTTTAGTTAAACCTATGCAACTGAATACATAGATGGGTCAATTTTAGCTGATTTGGAGGGGGGGGGAGAGGGAATATGAGAGAGAGAGAGAGAGAGAGAGAGATTTCAAACATTCTGACCTAACATAGCACTCTCTCATCAGTCCCTCTTTTAGCCACATTTCTGACTGGGATAATTTTGGCCGGTGTGTTCAGGGGGACAAAGACAACCTAGGTTGGGGTTAAAGATGGTTCACATCAGTGGGTGAGCACAGCAGCTGGCTATTAATGTTATAAATGGAGTGCACTGTAAATATACTCACTCTATTTTCGGGTTTGCAACATTTGCGTGTGTCCTTGGTAAATCACTTAAGCAGTCCCTGTTTCAGTTTCCTCATTTGTAAAATGGGAATAATAATTAAGGCTAAGATTTTGTCACAGATATTTTTAGTAAAAGTCACGCACAGGTCACAGGTAATAAAGAAAAATTCACAGAAGCCCATGACCTGTCCCTGACTTTTACTAAAAAATATCAGTGAGAAAAATAAGGAGCTGCGGAGTCCGCACACCACGCACAGCAGCTGGGCAGCTGCTCCGGCTCGGAGCTCTGGCGGTGGAGCTTGGAGCTCCAGGATCCCCCGCCGCCCACAGGGGCTCGGCATTCTCAGGGCCCCCCACCGCCCACAGCTCCTGGCCGCTGCGGGCTGAAGTCACGGAGGACTCTGGAAGTCATGGGTCACCTTATACTTATAAATTACTTATACAAGTCATCACCTTAATAATACTTATACATTTGTTAATTAATGTTTGTAAAATTATCTTGAGAACCTTGAAGGGGAAGTTCTACATATGTACAAAGTAATATACTAATTATTAAGAAAAGTTTATTGAACATCAGAGGACACAAAGGTGATTGTGAGTCACCCTGGTTATTCACCAAAACCTTATTTTTAGTGCACTTCAGGCAATTACCATGATCATAGGTACCAAATGGATGCTATAATCAGAACTGCTTGACAATACAACTTCAACAAGACCTTGGATGGTGGGCACAGAACCACCATATGGTCATGTATTGTGACGGGAAAGGTTCCAGGTCCATCACACATTTGTGAGCATTGTAAAGGCAGAAAGACAGGGGCATTCAACTTGCACCATTACTGATGGTGGGAGGAGACAGCAATGCTGATGCTAAGATTCTCCATGTTTTTTGTTTTGTTTTTTACATTATTCTAATGGCAGTTCTAAAGTACTTGTGAAATAATAGAGGGGTTTTTTTCAGTATAACAGTTACAAATGAGTAGAGGAAAATGAAACAAAATATACTGTGGTCCTATAGGATGTTAATCTTAATTGAAATCATGCCTGGTTTTGCAAAACTGTAAATTAAATACAAATAGCCTACCAAAATCAATACCTAAGCCATCTTCAAGTTTTGTTCATTTCTAGCTTCTATACTATTATCAATGACTCCTTTGGATTGTGTTTATTATTCTGACTTAACTTCTGAATAGGTATTTTTCCCCTTTCAGCTTTTCTTTTATCCCAGTTATTATTTTTCTTGGTAAAACTGCATACTGTGTCACATCTACAGATACTTCCCTTGTTCTACAGGTGGTATCCCAACTCAGAATTTAAAAGCTTCTTGGATTACTAAACTAATGATGTTATTACATAGAAGAGAACAATATTTATTTTATTTTTTTAAGTACATATGAGAAGTCAGCTAAGCAGATTTGTATGGATTTCCCTAATTGTTTGCTTAGGAGATCCTAGCATTGCACAGTTCTACTATTTATCAATCTGGCATGCAGCTTCAAAGGAGGAAGGCAAATCTGTATTAAAAATTCAACCATCAAAAATTCATCAAAGGACTCCAAGATTTTAATTCATGAACCTTTGAACACCCTCAGTACTTGGTCAGATCTCTGGTCATAGTTATCAGTGGAGTCCATAGTTACTACAATATCTACAAAGAGTACTGTGGCACCTTATAGACTAACAGAAGTATTGGAGCATAAGTTTTCGTGGGTGAATACCCACTTCGTCAGACGCATCAATATCTACACTTGCTCTGACATGTGCTGCATGAGGAGACTTTCGGGTGAAAGTGCAACATATAATCCACTGAGCCACAATGCCTTTCCAAACAGTTCTTCTCATCAGACAAGATATATCTGACATCGGACTAAGTTCAAAGTCAATCAAATCAAGCCCTGTGCATGAACAAACACTTTTCAGGGGCATTCATTTTTCCATGCCATAAAATCAGTGCTCTTACAAGGCAAAAGTTAGCCAAAAATGTAAACAAAACTATTATCTGGTATTATCATGAATATCATAGTCCACAAATTGAAGCCCTTTAATGCTGTCCAAGAAAAAGTAATGACTGCAGAAACCTTCTTTAATGTGTGAAGAAAGCTACACAGTATATGCTGCAAGTTAAAGCTGGAACCTTCAAGTTCAAGGTAAGAACTCTGCTGCTTAACTAATGCACTGTTCATAGCTGTCATCATTAATTTATGTTAGCCTCTGTAAACATCAAGAGTATAATAGGCCAATTTCACAACTAAATATAGATGCACATTTTGCCCTTATATAAATGGCAGATTGCTGCTGTAGATCATCACTGCAGCAACACGTCAGTAAAGATGCACTGTTTGATGGTCTGATGCTCACACAATATATAAAACCAGTTGTAATGGTTGTTTGGAAGCAAAGTGTAACATAGCAGCAAAATTTCATTTGTTCCACAAACTCAGGATATATTAAGCTTCGCTGACAAAGACTGTTTGATGTGCTAAATCAGTTTGACCTTCATTTTTGCTTTATATTTCTCATTTAACACATGAAATGACCACTTTTTTTCCTCTATACAAGAAAATATCATAGAACTGGAATACCATTAAAATGTCGCCTTTCCTTATATGTAGCAAAAAATAAGTTTTAGGTATTTCAACTATTTTTGTAAATGAGATGTTATAAGTTGTTAAAAATAATGCACATATTAACCCACATTTTTGATAATTACATCTAGGTTTTGTATTTGTTTGACATCAAAATGTTACAGAAGTGTATCAAGTAAATGCATGGTCTCTCCCTCAGTAAAGGTGTTTAAATCTTATTAAATTGTTTTATCATCAATAAGCATCTTTGTCGCAGTGCTTTAAATGACAGGCTTTACTTTCAAAGTGAGTTATTAGAACAGTAATAATAGGAAGCTATCAGGTTTTTTAGGATGTCTAACCAATGTCCTACACAATTTTTTAAACTATTGTACACTTTAATTCAAACAGCAATTAAATATGCTGGTATAACACCAAATCTTTTAATTGTACCATTCAGCTCAGACCCAAATTCCAGAACTGAATTGTAGTGTTGTGATCTTTTTTTGAACCATGCAATTGGCAGTGTCAGGATAATAGAGAAACTACAGTTTTATCAAGCAATTTTGCAGCACCAAACAAACAGCACTTTACCTTGGAGCAACTTGTACATTTCACACCTTAAATTTCTATTTACCAAATCAGCTAATCACTTCACAATTGAACTTCTCAGAACAAAAAATTATCAATTAAAGTGGTTGAAACTCCTGCAAATTATCATTTAGGAATGAAGTAATTGCTTTCATCAGGGCAGAAAAGCCCGCCAGAACAGAAATGTCACTTTAGATTAGTGTTCTCACTCCTGAAGCTATGGATGACACAGCTGATATAAGACTAAATGCCAAGACCAATCAATTGCTTTTGTGGCTCTGTTCTGAGCTGCTGTAAAAGGGGCCATTTTCTAGGATCTACTCTTCATTATAGTAAATGCTATCTCCTTGGTAACATAATTCCATTTCTCATAAATTCTGTCTGAGAGCATTGTCCTAACAATGGATGTTTGTGGAAAAGAATGCTGTTGGTTTAATGCACAGAATTAAGTGTGAATGGCTGTCAAAGTACTATAGTTTACTTGTTCTTAAACATAAATTGAAGTCTTCTCCATTAAAAAAAGAATACTTAGGCAGCAATGAATGTTCTGAACAAGCATAATATATTGTATTTGGAGGTGTTGGGTTGCTGATTTAGAGTTGTGACTTTTTTTGTATACATATGTTCTATCTATAATGGGCACACTGGTCTTTAACAGAAATCTGTCAGTTTAAGAGAGAGTAGATAAACACTCCACTTATTTTCACAGCAGTGTAGTTTGGAAATGTGAAACTGCTGAAGAAAACACGGTCTCATTATCCTATGACATGCTATTTGTTAGCAGATTCATCTGTATATAAAAGCCTTCTTTGAACTGAGCCCTTTCTGGAAAATATCTGTATTTCAATTTGTATTGTTCATCTTCCTAAAATACTAAAAATCTGAGTTATGGGCTCCAATTAAAAGGCTATCTGAGAAGCTAATTTGGTGGAACAGCAGCAATTTCCTGCACTGATCTCTTCGTGACTGAAGTTTGGAAACAAATTTAGCATTACAGGTCTTAGTCCAAAACAGGATGAAAAGTATTCTCCTGTCAATGAGCATAGGCAATTCCAATTAACAATAACAAGAGCTATGTGCCAAGAGAATATACTGCTAAACATATAAAGGAGTCATTGATTCAATATTAAGAGGAAGAGTGCAACTTTACTATAGTACTGACTAGGGGCAACCAATGAAGCACCATAGGCATGCTGTTGCCAACTTTTGCAAATACAACATGTTTTGCCTACTACTACTTCTACAGCTGACGTGGAAGAGGCCTATGATGATATGAAAGCTGAGTGCTCAAATCCTCATGATGAGCTGGGGGTTGGGGGGGTGGATGGAATGGCAAGGCAGAAAAAAATATGAATATTTCACCATTAGTATAGGTACCCTGCCACCTGTGCAAGCTCCAAAAATGTCAGAGTTTGATTTAATAAACTTATCCTTCCAGAAACCAAGCTTCATTCTCAAAGACCTAATAGTAGCATTTATGGGGGATTGGATGCCTGAGTGCACTATTAATTAATTCTAGAGCCTTGCAGCTATAGGTCACCAAGTTTGAATCCTGTCCAATTCAGAAGGGACAAAATTCCTCTCCCCACATCTGACAGAAATTTGGTGGCCCCTTTATTAGATGAGTTCAGCAAGTCCTACATCACAAACTCACCACCATGCTTTACACTAGATTGCAAGTTTTTTAGGGCAGGGAATGTCTCTTACTATGTGTTTGTACAGTGCCTAGCACTATGGGGTCCTGTGGTTGAGTCCTTTAGTGAGAGCTCTTTTGGAAGGGGCTAGAATTACCTGACTCACTGTAAATTTGTAAGAGGTGGCAATACTCAGGGCCGGCTCTAGACCCCAGCGCGCCAAGCAGGCGCGTGGGGCGGCCCTTTCCCTGGGGGGCGGCATTTGGCTCCGGTGGACCTGCCGCAGGCATGCCTGCGGGAGGTCCACCGGAGCCCGGGACGAGCGGACCTGCCGCAGGCATGACTGCGGCGGGTCCCCTCTTCCCGCGGCTCCAGTTGAGCTCCCGCAGGCATGCCTGCGGGAGCTCAGCCGGAGCCGCGCGAAGAGGGGACCGGCCGCGGGACCGGGGAAGGGGCGGCGCTGCGCACGGCTGCTTGGGGCAGCCTATTTTCTAGAGCCGCCCCTGGCAATACTATAATTGTCAGACACACATTGGGGATGGTCAGTGGAGTTTAAAAAAAATCAAAAGACCAAAAACTCCCAAGAATTAGTCTTTAAATAATCTCATGATTCTTAAGCCAAATTCATGATTTTGGGGGGATCTAAACTCATGATTTGTGAACTTTTAGAGCTGGCAATGATGTAGGTATTGGGACTTGAGAAGAAACAATAACAGATGTTGCACAGGGTAATGCTTTGAACTGACCCCTCATCTGTAGTTGTGCCTTAGTCCAGTGCTAGCATGAATTACATAGGCTAACTGTCCTTATCCACTTCACCCTACCTTCCCACTGAGAAAATTATGCTTAGGTTAACCCTCCTGGCCTCCCAGTGCATGTAGGAATGGATCACTTACAGTTGCAGAGGCTTCCAGACACGTTGGGAAGAGGGAAAGCATCCCCTACATACCAGGGCAAGCAGAAGGATGCATGTGTGGCGTTTTATAGATTGGTAGTGAACTGACTAGGCCTCTGACTACATATGTTACTTTGCACAGTCACACATGTCCTATGGGGTGGTTCTTATTACATACCATTGCCTCTTCAGATGGAAGGGGAAAAACTGGAGAACACTGAGATAAAATAGAACTAAATAGTGTAAGTGTTCAAAAATACTTGGAAACAAAATTTTAGAATACTATGGAACAAATTACAGAATCAAGGCGCAACAAAATCTATAATATGTCCTTTCTCCCGCTCCTGCCCTCATCCTCATTTACTGTAAAAGTTTATATACAAAGACTAGAAAGGTCAATACTAACAACTATCAATTCAATTTTGTGATTAATATTTTCTGAAGAATATTGTTTACATTGGCATGTGTTGACCAAATTATTGCAGCATGGTAGTAATATTACAGCTATGGTTGATGGAAATTCCATCTCCAATTTCACTCCAATATAATTTTTTCAAGAAATAACTTTTAGGGCCAAAATTTTTCATGCTGGGTCTCAGACCAGAAATGATTTTTTTGCCTGTGAAAAGTTTGATACAAATTCACAGAGCCATTTTTTAGTTATCTGAATGTGAAAAATGCGTTCAAGGTGCACATTTCAGAGACTTACAGTACTTGATATTGTTATATTTTTAACAACAATTATAGCTGTTTGCCAGAGGGGTCAGGAAGGAGGGTTCTCTCTCTCGCTATACAGCATTTCACAATTGGCCAGGCATATTATTGGACCACTGCCAGAGGCATAATACTGGAGTCAGGATATCTATGGTCTCCTCTAGTATTGCAAATATTGCTGTATTTGAGAAATTAAGATTTTTTTGGACACTTTTTGAGTTCATCTACTGAAGATAAAAAATCTCTATTTTCAGACTTGCTATGCATATAGTCAAAAATGAGGAATATGTGCTTTATCTTGGCTGTCGACATTTAAGCCTTATTTTAAAAATCTATGTCCTTACTGTAATTGCATATTCAGATCAGGTATTTGCACATGACATATACACAATTTATGCCCAGAACTGTGGTACAATCATTATTTTACAACTCACTGGAATAGCAGACCAAGAACAGTTTCTAAATACAATTTTCAGAGGTTGTTTGGCCAAAAAGAGTGTGCCATAAAAAATGGGCAGTTTGTACACAAAGATTACTCATGATGTTGCAATATTTTCTGATCTAAGTAACAATATTCCTAAATCTTTCCTTAGGTCAGTTAGTATATGTCTATCAAACTTGTTTACAATGTACACCACTATGATTGGTAACTCTATTAGGACGGTATCACCTTTATTTATTTATTTATTTATTTTTTCAATCAGACATAAATCTGATTCTCCATTAACAACATTTACCTCCATTAAAAACATCTAACTATGAAAAGAGTAAGAAAGTGGTCTCTATCTGTCAAACTACACAATCTCTGAAATTACTGTATTTAATAAAAGAATAAAATTAACCAAATATTACCAAAAAAGTAACCCTATTGCTCTTGATTCTAAGTCGTGTGTATAATATACAAATAAAATATACATTTTCTTTAATTCATTCTGTACTTTGGTCATGAGACCTACATATTTGAAATTACTGAAACATCTTTTTATAGAACTTTCTTTGTTATCAGTACAGCTATTCTTTTTTGAACCAAAACGTTTATTTTAAAATGCATCCATCTGGCTGCACAGACTAAAAAAAAGTAATAAAACATACATGTTATCACCAAAGTTATAAAATATAAATGAAATCTTCCAAACTAGGACTCAGACATCAACTTGTAGAGCTCACTCAAACCATTTTCCCAGAAGGGCCAGAGTGATTTATAAGCCAACAACCACCAGGGAAGCAAATTCCAGAGGTGAAGCCCCTTCCCTGAAAACTCTTTGCCTTCAGCTTCTTCCCTGCTTTATTACAAAGCAATAACTGCCATCCTTTCCATTTATAATCCCACCCAAATAAACAGGTTGAGAGTGTGCCCGCCTACATAAACTATATCAGCAACCCACCACAGGATATTTCTATGGTTCTTCTTCCTTGCATTAAGCCCATCAAAAGGGGTCTGCTCTACGAGTCTTTTCTCTCCAAAATGCTCTGTTGAATGTCATATCCTCTATCACACCCCATGCTAACATCTTCTTTTATGACATCCCACCACTACTTCTTGGGGTGACTTCTCGTCTTTTTCCTTCAGTCTTGATCTTTTCAACTCTTTTACCCACACAGTAGTCAGGACATGAACAAACCATCTGAGTCTGCACTCCCAATTTTTTTCATTTATGGGTGCTATCTGAGCATGTGTCTAACATGCACATTTCTCATGTGGTCTTTCTTGCTTACACCACTCATCTATCGTCCCATTTGCATTTCTGTGGAACATATTTGCTCATGCTCAGTTTGCTTATGCTTCTTTGTTGACTAATGCTCACAGTCCTACATTATAATTGGATGGACAACCATTTTATAGACTTTCCCTTATAATCTTACTGGTATCTTCCTGTCCCATACTGCACCACTTCTCTCTCTCTCTCTATTTGAGCCAGGCATTTATTATCCTAGCTCTAATATCATCCTCCATTTTCTGGAACACAGATTATTGAAATTTTGCATTTTCAGTACTGTCTACCCACCTAGTTTCAGGGATAATTCTTCAGTGTTCACCTTACAGATTACACACCATATATTCTTCTTCCTCTAGTTATTTTGAGCCCATATTTCTCCAACAAATCCCTCCATATCTTTCACCTTACTGCACAGAAAGATATCATCTGCAATCAACATGCAAGTACTTCCATCTCTATGTTCCCTCTGAGGGAATCCAGGATGAGGATGAAAAAGAAAGGTCTCAATGTTGACTCCGATGACACTAGAAGTTCTGAATATTGACCTTGCACCTAACTACATGGTTATGATTCTTATTGTGGCCATGAAATCTTGAGCTTCCCAAAGAGTCATTATCCACATAGATGCTAAAGTCACATAAAGCAATTCAGACAGGATTTTCAAAAGCACTCTGCCCATTTCTACACCACAAACTTTTTCCAACACAAGTCGTCATAAAGCCAGCCACTGCAGTTAATACATTGGTTGTACATGTGTATACTTGGCTCCCTGCATCAGTGCTGTGGATACTCCCTGAGGGGATTTGTGTCAATGCAGGGTGCCCCATGGGTAGATATCCCAGTATGCAACTTGCCACCATCCTGCGCAATGTCTTTTGAGAAGTACTGGCAAATCATAGTGGGACAGAAACAAGTCGCAAAGGGGTGACTGGGAGCAAAGGGGTCAACTTTCCAGCATGCAACTTTCCCCATCTCATAATGTCATCTCTATCCCATAATTTTTACGTTTTAAAAAAAATCTCATGAACCAGCGCAGCCCTCCTCCCTGTCCACCATCTCTGACAGAAGCATAAAGCCTGCACAGCTCTGCACTATTGTCACAAGCATTGCAAACACAGGATACACAATCCCCCAGTATTTGCAGAGCCACAAGAACCACCATTTCATCAGGGAACAGTTACGTTGTGGAGATTGCTGTGGGACCTAGTGAGAACCAATTCAAGGTTGTTGGTGGCATTCACAGAGCAGCTGCAGATGGTGGATTGCCACTTCTGGTCCCAAGAAACAAGCACTGACTGGTGGGGGTGCATCATAATGCATGCGTGGGATGACGAGCAGCGGCTGCAGAACTTTCAGATGCAAATGGCCACATTCCCGGATCTGTGTGCTGAGTTTGCCCCAGCCCACAAGTGCAGAAATGTCAAAAACAAAGCTGCAAGGACAGTGAAGAGCTGAGTGGTGATCCCACCGCAGAAACTTGCAATGCCAGATTGCTACTAGTCAGTGCGAAACCATTTGAGTGGGAAAATCCACTGTGGGGACTGCTGGCATGCCAGGGTGCAGGACCATTAATTGTCTCCTGCTACACAGAACTGTGATTCCAACGATGTGCAGGACATAGCGGATGGCTTTGCAGCAATGGGGTTCCCAAACAGCAGTGGAGCCACAGATGGCATGCATATCCCCAGCTTGACACCAGACCACCTTGCTACAGAGTACATCAACAGAAAGGGCTAATTTTCTGTGGTTATGCAACCTAGGATGCTTCACTAACATCAACATTTGCTGGTCAGGAGAGGTGCATGATGCTCACATCTTTAAGATCACCGCACTGTTCAGAAAGCCACAAGCAGGGACTTTCTTTCCCTAATGGAAGATTATCATTGGCTACGCTGAAATGCCAATAGTGATCCCAGGGGACCCAGCCTCCCCCTTGCCCTCTGGCTCACGAAGCCATGCACCGACCATCTCAATAGCACCAAGAAAAGATTCAACTACCAGCTCAGCAAGTGCAGAATGACAGTTGAACGTGCTTTTGGTAAATTGAAGGGATGCTAATATAGTTGACTCAAGACTGGATCTCGGTGAAAAAAAATAAACATCACGATTGTAGCTGCCCACTGTGTACTGCACAAGGGGGGAAAGTTGCCACTAGGATAGAGAGCAGCTATCTGCTGAGTGTGAACAGCCAGACACAAGGGCTATTAGATAAGCTTAAAACAGCGCTATGTGCATCAGGGAAGCTTTCAAAGAGCACATTCAGAGAAAGCCATATTGTGGTGTACTGTGCTCTACCTGACCCTGCAGCTTTGGGGCCTGTTAGATATTGTGTGGTGCTTAGCGTACATCTACGAATATAACACTGTCAATGCACCTATGAATTTTGTGGTGTTTGCTGTACATTTATGATTATTACTCTGGGTTGGTCGCTCAACCTCTGAGTTGTGTAACAAGTAAGTGGGTGCTTCAAGTACCGCTAGGCATTCTGCAGCATATGTTGGGAGCTAATAAAGATGAACAAACAATAGAATTTTATTAAGTAGTGAAAACACTGCAAAAAAGTTCTGTGCAAGTTAAAAGCAAATAAATTAAAAATTAATACATTTTTAATGAGGTTCCAAAGGGGAAAGAACACTCTGACCTTAAAGCCTATGAGTCTATTTTAACTACACATACAGCAATCATGGCTCTCACAGGTCAGTGTATGTGAAGCTGTGGTTGTCCTTAATGTCCCCCGATGTGAAGTGATAGGAGTAGCAAGGTAGCCCCTTATGCTAAATGCAATGTTCTGGGGGGATCTGTAATGCTCTTTTCCATAGACTGCAAAGGGAGGCGAGCCCATGATTGTTGAACTTGTAGGTCCACAGGAGTCTGCAGCATCTGTATTTGCTGCCAGAGAAGTCCCATTATGTCCTCCCTCTCCTTTTTCTGCTGGGCCTCACTCCTGTTTACTCTTTCCTTCACCATACAGTCTGCAATATTCAACCTCCAGGCCCTCTGCTCACAGTCTGATGCAGAACTGACTTGCAGGATCTTGCTGAACATGTCATCCTGAGTCCCTCTTCTTTCTCCTCCACTGGCTCATGCATTCCATGGGTGTGCAGAGGGAACCTCTCATGGCTGCAATGGCAGCAGCTACAGATAAAAAAAACAGAGGTACCATTGTCGGTACAGTCATAACAGAAAGCAAAAGTTAAGATTCATAACTCCCTTCCTTTGTTCCCTTAAAGTTTTAAACAAGGCACGCTTACTGACACTTCTGCTCGGGATTGCTTGTGCACAGCACCACTCATTGTGAATTCACCAGCCACGGTGAATATGGCCCACCAGGGGCGAGGGAAATGAGAGGAAATAGCTTGGTTGCATGATACTATGAGTACAGGGCAATGCCACTGAATGCTGGCATCATTTTCGACAGGCCGTGATTTTAGCTGATATTTCACTCTTGCGGAGTGACAAAGACACAGAGAGCACAGCTCTTGCTTGTGTCCTGAATCTGCCCAGGCCTGCATGCTACTAGCGTGCATACCACAATGGTACCTGACAAAGTTATAGCTGAATGGCATGGGAAAGTGTCCTACCGAGGAGGAGGAAACAAGGCTACTATCCTAGAAAGCTTCAGAAGAGGATTGCAGAGGACCGCCATAAAAAAGCTTCACTGAGATCTCTCAAACGGATTCAAGGAACATCCTTCATACATACATAAACAAACTGCTCCAAATGCCCCCGCTACTTGCTTAACTCTAGGTGGCAATGAAAAGCAGATAACTCTACCTCTCTTTGCTTTACTGTGACGTCTTCTAGTAAGAGTAAATTAATGAAAAGTCAATAGCTTTCTCCTGTTAGGTTGGGGGCACTATCAGTACATCACTGTAATGCAAAATACCTTTACAGACTTACCTGAAGTTCCTTCCCCAGCATTGGGGTCACCTGTTCTCAACTGCTGGAACTGACTGGATAGTGGTGGAGTCTCAAACAGGTCCTGGTTCATGGCACTGCTAGATCCCGGTCACGTGTCCCCCATTCTCTAGCTCTTTCTCCTCAATCTCACTGTTTACGGCAGGAGTCTGTGACTCAGGCTCCTCTGACATAGCCACAGTGGTTTGCAGGGTGCTGGTGGGGTCTCCGCCAAGTATGACATGAAACTCTTTGTAAAAGCGGCAGGTCTGCAGCTCACCATGGACTGACTGTTGGCCTCCCAGGCCTTCTGATATGCCTGCTGCAATTCCTTCACTTTCACACATGCCGCTGCGGATCCCCATTATACTCCTTCTTCTGCATCCCCTGCGCAATCTGATCAAAGATGGCACATTTCTGATGGCGCAATCTGATCAAAGATGGTCCACAGCTGTGCCTGCACAACCTCTTCCCCCCACAAGCCCAGGAGTTCCAATATCTCCTGTCCCAGGTCAGTGCATGTCTGTGGCATGTAGCTGACATGGTCAGCTGGGCAGTTGCACACAAGATGCACAACCAGGAAAAGGCATTTCAAAAATTCACAGGGCTTTAAAGGGAGTCTCCCAGTCTCCGTGACCCCTGGGAAGAGGAGTTCACAATTGTGACCAGAGTAGTCAATGTTGAGCATTGTGGGACAGCTGCTGAAGGAAGGATAGGGTCAATATAGTAACACAGCATCTACACCCGTGATGCATCTACCACAGTACATCGACCATAGCTCAATGCCACTCAGGGAGGTGGTTTTACTGCATCACTGTAACAGAGCACTTACATCAGAGGGAAACAAATTTAAGTGTAGACACATGCATAACCTGGTTGACACAAGATGGCATACTTTGACCTAATTTTGTTGGCCCACTGAAGTTAAGCCCAACACTGAGTGCTTTTCAGAATTCCATCTAAGTCTGTATAATGCCAATCACCACAGAGATGAATTCAATCAGTTAAACTAGCAACAATTTGGTGCTATGGGGGGAATCTGCATACAACTTCAGCCCCATTTTAATTCCATCTTAGGACTCACATGACTGAAACACATTATCAAGGTTTGGAATGGGAAATAGTTTCAATGACACATACAGCTAATGGTAGTTGCTGTATGATGTTTAAACCTAGCAATTGTATTAGCTTTGTGATGGTTGTGAGTGGGGATTTAGATAGGGAGAAGAAAGGAGAAAGCAGAAACCATCACAAAGAGCTATTATACCTGATGGGCTCTACACAAGACAGATGAATTGAGAGCTTCAGTATTCAAAATAAAAAGGATACAATCATATGTCTGGTTAACTTACAGGAAATAGTTCCATAGACAATTTTACACTAACTACAGTGATTTGAGCAATTTTTTAAAATAATACCAGCCAATTTCTCTCCATTATACTCTGCTGGCAGAAAATAAAACATTTTTCTTTGAAATGATTGCCTTTGGTTTTGTTAAATCATGCAGTCTGTCAACATGTGGTCACCATTTTTACATAATCTTTCCTGCTTCTCTGGAAAAGAATGAATTTGCAGTGTGATCCATGATATAAATATGTAATCCAGTACCAGTTAAGACTGTTTCTCTTACTGCAAAAAAAGATAGGTAAGCAACTGCTACATTGTAATATGAAGAGTCAAAATCATAAGGCTATACCTCAAATTCCTATATATACACAACAGATTTCTATTTGCTAATTCTACTCCTCTTACTGTAATAACTGCAAAAAACACAAATTAAAAAAGCAGGGCCTAATTCTGTCTTTGCATATGCCTGCCCAACTCCGTAATGGGAGTTACATGAATGTAACTGGGGCACAGAACTGGACTCTTCAGTGTCAAGTGCCTTCATAAAATTAAATATCTGAAAACATAATGTAAAATCCTCTATTGTTGGTACACAACGTGTTTCAACAAGCCCACTACAGCTGAACAAATAAAACAGTTTCCAAACTTTTGCTGTCATGTACTAATTCTGCTATATCTGGTTGATCAGAAGACACATTCATCCTAATAAAGGGACTTGAACAAAAAGGTTAAAAGATGTAAAGGGAGTAATAAAACCTTGAAAAAGTAAATGTACAATAAATGTGTTCTTTATAATGTTTTTCTTTAATTAACCTTTTCATGAAATCTTGTTTATTCCGAGAATATTTTTAGTTGTCTATTTAATGTTATTCTTTGCTTTTTAAGCTAAACTGTATTGCAAATTGGAGATTGCATAAATCACGTTCCTGCTGAACTCTGCTTAGTGATGAAGACATAGCCGTCAATCTTTATAATTCAATCACAACCACACTGACAGCACTAGTTGGAAGATTTCAGCATATGTAGCCACTATTTGTATTCTTAAGAATGCCCTTTTCAAGAAACACCTAACGTGAGAAACTATACACTTGAGAGAAAGAAAGGAAAAGCATCAGAAGTGTCCCAGTGATGTGTAAAGAGGCATCATACCTGTATAATGCATAATGCCTCCTGTGCACTCGGGAGCAGTTACACTTACTACACCTTTGAAGACGTTCAAGCAGTATTCCCTAGCCTGATGGGACTTCCTAATGCATGAGGAGATGGGAATATGTGCCGCCCAAACAGGCTCAAGATCTTCTTTCTCCTACCCTGTGGCAGAAAACACTGTGGGAAACCCTATTTCTGGCCTGAATATGATTATCTGATGAATAGGTGTCTAGGAGTATTTTAGGAACAGGGTCCTCCCATCGTTCCCTCTAGCACACATGAACATTGCCTGCCATACACAGGTCCAGTGAAAACACACTACAAAATTCCTAGAATCTTGATGGAGTAGGAGAAATGCAGTATTTCCATGTACTAATTTTATCTTGGTGTCCTAATTTTTCTACATAAGGTAAACCGCATAAGAACAGCCATACTGGGTCAAACCAATGGTCCATCTAGTCCAGCATTCTGTCTTCCGACAGTGGCCAGTGCCAGAAGCTTCAAAGGGAATGAACAGAACAAAGCAATTATCAAATGAGCCATCCCAGCATACAAACATATTTTCTGGCAGTAGGAGGTTTAAGGATGTCCAAAGCATGAAGTTGCATCCCTGACCATCATGACTAATAGGTACTGATGAACCTATTCTCCAGGAACTTATCTAATTCTTTTTTGAACTCCCATTATGTTTTTAGCTTTCACAAGATCCCCCTGGCAATGAGTTCCACAGGTTGACTGTGCACTGGGTGAAGAAATACTTCCTTATGTTAATTTTAAATATGCTGCTTATTCATTTCATTGGGTGACTACTGAGTCTTGTGTTTTGTGAAGGGATAACTAACACTTCCTTATCTACTTTTTCCACACCACTCATGATTTTATAGACCTCTATCATATTCCCTCTTAGTTGTCTCTTTTCTAAGATGAACAGTCCAGCGTTTTTAATTTCTCTCCATTTGGAAGCTGTTCCATACCCAAAATCATTTTTGTTACCCTTCTTTGTATTTTTTTCCAGTTCTAATACATATTTTTGAGATGGGGTGACCAGAACTTCAGGCAGTATTCCAGGTGTGGGCATAGCAAGGATTTATATAGTTGCATTGTGATATTTTCTGTCTTATTATCTATCCCTTTTCTTAACAGTTCCTAACTTTCTGTTCGCTTTTTTGACTGCCACTGCACATTGAACAGATATTTTCTGAGAACCAGCCATGAGTCCAAGATTTTTTCCTTGAGCAGTAACAGCTAATTTAAACTCCATCATTTTGTAGGTATAGTAGGGATTATGCTTTCCAATATGCATTACTTCACATTTTCAGCAATGAATTTAATCTGCCTTTCTGAAAGTTCAAGTACACTATATTCACTGGATCACCCTTGTCCACACATTTGTTGACTCCATCAAAGAATTCTAATTGATTGGTGAGGCATGATTTCCTTTTGCAAAAGTTGGGTTGACTCTTTCCAATGTATCGTGTTGATCTACATGGTAATTCTGTTATTTACTATAGTTCAACCAATTTCAACCTCCACTCATCTGGTACAGAGGCAGATTAAGCAATAGGTTACATACTATAGTGAGCAGTTCTGCAATTTCATATTTGACTTCCTACAGAACTCTTGTATGAATAACTTCTGGTCCTAGTGACATACTACTGTTTAATTTATCAACTTGCTTCAACGCCCCTTCTATTGACACCTCAGTCTGGGACAGTTCTTCAGATTTCTTACCTAAAAAGAATGGCTCAAGTGTGGGAATCTTTCTCACATCTCGGGCAGTGAAGACCAGTGCAAAGAATTCATTTAGTTTTTTCTGCAACAGATGAGTCAGAGTTGAAACAGTCCTTCTCTGGGTCTTACAGATAAGGTTTTGTCCCATCTCTAAACCACATTTGCATTATGCATAACACTTTTGATGGTGACATAGTTTGGCCCAAACGCTGCATTTTTGCCCAATCGCAAATTTTCTCATCACCATTCTGACACTAAAGAAGGCTGTGTGAGGGGCAAAGGTTGATTTCACAAGGCTTCAACTTCCATCTTGATGCCAACAACTCACAATTTGACTCTCCACTTCCAACTTGTCTCTTTGTTCTTTGTGCTAAGATCCACAGATCCATTACAAGGCATACCTCATCCTGCTTGCATCTTGGGCGTGGAACCAGACCTGTCAGTCCCTGACAGCAGGGGAATGCCCTGCCTCCTGCAGTTCCAGCCATTTTTTTCTTCCCCTGCAGGGGCCACAGGCTAACCCAGCCATCCCGGTGGCTGAGCTTTTCGAGAAAAATTCCAAGTTTTATTTCAAATGTTTAGACTCACATTTTGGTTCATTATTAATGTGTCTGATCAGGGGCGGCTCTAGGAATTGCGCCGCCCCAAGCAGGGCGGCATGCCGCGGGGGGCACTCTGGCGGTCGCTGGTCCCGCGGCTCCAGTGGACCTCCTGCAGACGTGCCTGCGGAGAGTCCGCTGGTCCTGCGGCTCCGGTGGACCTCCCGCAGGCACACCTGCGGATGCTCCACCGAAGCCGCGGGACCAGCGGACTCTCTGCAGGCACGCCTGCAGGAGGTCCACCGGAGCCGCCTGCCGCCCTCCCGCAGCACGCCGCCCCAAGCACGCGCTTGGCGCGCTGGGGTCTGGAGCCGGCCCTGTGTCTGATTAATGCACAGCCACATCCCAGGGCTGCATTCGATTTCTGGGGAGACTGTCTCCTCATTTCTGCTTCCCCTTCTGAGGAATTTGTGGTGGCTAGTGCCCCTGCAGGCTTTGGGAAGAGTGCTAGGCTGAGAAAAGGCAGAGGCAAAAGGAAGGCATTGACTGTCTCTGTAGGGAGCTTGACTAGGTGTGGGAATCTCCCTCATGTGCTCTATAATGAAGACCAATGCAAAGAATTAATTTAGCATCTCTGCAATGGCCTTATCTTCCTTGAGCACTCCTTTAGCATCTCAATCGTCCAGCGGCCCTACTGATTATTTGGCAGGCTTCTTGCTTGTGAAAAGTTTTGCTTTCAGTTTTTGCGTCTTTTGCTAGATGCTCTTCAAATTCCTTTCTGGCCTGCTTTATTACACTTTGACACTTGACTTGCCGGAGTTTATGCTCTTCTCTATTTCCCTCAGTAGGAAAGCCTTTTTGTTTCTAATCTCCAGTTTTACTCTGTTTAGCCACGATGGCTTTTTTTTTTTTGGTCCTCTTACTGTTCTTTTATTTGGGTAGGATTTAGTTTGAGCCTCTATCACGATGTTTTTAAAGAGTTTCTATGCAGCTTACAGGCATTTTGCTCTTGTGACTGTTCCTTTTAATGCCCATTTAACCAGCTTCCTCATTTTTGTGTATCTCCCCTTTTTTAAGTTAAATGATTCAGTGGTATTTTCCCCTCACACAAAGATGCTACATTTAATTACATTATGGTTGCTAATACCAAGCAGTTTAACTATATTTGTCTGTTGGAACAGATCCTGTGTGCCAGTTACGACTAAATCAAGAACTGCCTTTCCCCTTGTTGGTTCCAGGACTAGCTGCTCCAAGAAGCAGTCATTAATGATGTCTAGAAATTTTACTTGTGCATCCTTTCCAGAGGACTGTCTGTGACTCTGTGCTAAGACTGTTATAGGTGACATATTCCCAGTCAATATGGGGATAGCTGAAATCCCCCATTATTATTGAGTTTTCTCCTTTTGTAGCCTTTCTAATCCCCTGAGCATCTCGCAATCATCCTGGTCAGGTGGTCAGTAGAATATTCCTACTGCTATAGTCTTGTTATTCAAGCATGGAATTTCTATACATAGAGATTCTATGGCAAGATAGACTGGAATGCCAAGGAGACTGTCTGTGACTCTGTGCTAAGACTGTTATAGTGCTTTAGGTTTTCACATTTGTTACTGGGTCGGTGAAATCTGATTACAGAACATACAACCAGTTTGTGGTCTCTGCCCTGCTTCTTGACAGTCTGCCCTGAAGTTGGCACTCATGGTCATGAGCCACTCCAGACAGCGTGACACCTATTATATCAATATACTAATTTAATACCAGGCACTCAAGTTCACCCATCTTAGTATTTAGTCATTTAGCCATCTAACATTTGCATATAAGGACTTAAAAATTTGCCAATATCTAGATGTCTGCCTTCATGTGATGTAATTGAATGGGACCCTTTTTCATCTGAATGTTTCTCTTCAGCTTCATGCTATTTTGTGAGTGGATAAAATAAAATAGGCTACTTTGCCAAGGAAATTAGCAGAATATGCAAGATAAGCACAGAGGAAGATTTAGATGGGAAAATGTTAACAATTAGATGATGTTAATGATATGCATGAACTTGAGGTAAAGGTCAGTTTTCAGATTACTCAAACCTACAGCCTTTGAAAAATAAGAACTTATACCAATTTTAAAAAGTCTTATTTAAAATATGTTATGAGTTCAGTTTACATTGAAATTTCAAATAAAATAGCATGGATGCTTTGTGTGATCATCTGCTTCTCTCATCAAGAGTCGCTAATGACAAAAATGAGAATTATAGTAGCATATGAGGATTTTACTGTGGCAAAAACTGAATCCTTTCTAAGAATAATTTCACTTCAGTTCTCTGGAGCCAAATTTTGCCCTTGGATCCACGCTCCACATCTCTAAAAATTGGAAGAAGGTATGTGTTTGAACTACTTATATCAGCCTCTGAACCTAAAACATGAGCCACTAATATTCTTCAACCCTCTTGCAAGGTGCATGTGATGCGTTCTGCATGTGACAGCAGATGTCTATTGTGGGGGCATGCAGAATAGTGCTTCTGTCTTGGGTTAAAGATCAGGACTTAACTTCTCTTTCCAACTGTGCCATTAACTTGCAGTGTTACCCTAGGCAAACCATTTACCTGTTCTGTGTCTCACTGCATCTGAGTATAAATTGGATATTTACTCCCTCTACCCTAACAGAGCTGTTCTGAGACTTAGCGTATACAATGTTTTGAAATCCTCAGATGAAAAAGGTTATTATTAAAAGCAGATAGTTAAAAAGTAGCTGAATATTAGGCCTTTTCTTGTTGAATTTTAAAATATCTAAATATTTTACTTTTCTGTAACAACTCTGATTCAGAACGATCACATAGGATTATACAAACATAGATCCCAATCCTACAGGCCTGCTCATGAAAGTAATCCATTAATTCTAATTGGCCCATGCAAATAAAAACTTCTTGCATTAATAGATATTTTATGATTGGGTTCCCATACTGCAATGATGTCCATCCTGTGGCCTGGGGGCCATTGTGGATTGAAATTTTGGTCCAGAACTCTGTTAAGAAGAAACTGTTTTTAGCATGAATTGAAAATACATTCCCTTTGCCATGGTCTTTTATAACCAAACAGTTTGAATCAGCCTTACTGCTATGGGACATTGCTTCTTGCTGCTTTTCCTGCCGCCACTAGAGAAATGCTCATATGAGCTAAGAGTGTTCTGAGAAGCTGTTGTCCCTTCTTTGCTGCAGCTGTTCAACTGCTCTTTCACTGGCCCCCGGATACATCATAGGGAAGGGAGGAGAGTAACAGTTCTGGTTACTCCACTGCCTGCCTCCCTGCCAGTCTATGGGAATCTCCAGGAGAGCAGGATAAAAACTTGACTGGTTCTGACCAAATCTAGGGGAGCATCTACCCAATCATGCCTCCCTTTCCCCACACAGCAGGCAAAGAAAAGGTAGAAGCAGGAAATCTGACAACCAACCACTTACAGCTCTCCAGTTCTCTGCCCCAACTTGTGCCCCATGGCACAAGTTAGAGTAGCCTGGACATAGGCTATGGTACCCATGTGATGATAAAGCAACTGGGGATAGCTGGAGCACATGTTGCACTCCAATCTGTCCCTCTTCCCACCCCTTACACACATCACAGACAACAGGAGGGAGGTGTAAAAGCCAGCTACATTAACTAGTAACTCCTCCATGCTGCAGGAATGCCCAGCTGGGGACTTCTAAGTGTTCACTGCTCCACTTACTCAAGTTGAACAATGCAAAGGGAGCAGAACAGGAGAGAAAATCTGTACCAAAGTATTGATTGTGTCCCCTTGACCTTTTTGAAATAACATGTTTAGCCCTCAGGGTGAAACAGTTGCACCCTAGTGACATATAGACATAATTTCATCCATTACTGAAAATTTCTCTCTAAAGGGTGGAACTTGGGAACTGCGCACAGCAACAATATGCAACAAGAAAAGACAGGAAGTGAAGGCTACCATATCCAAATGAAGCAGTAGGGAACATAAGGGTTGTCAGAATGTAATTGCCCTGACTGGAATTAGGCCAAGCTACCATTCCTTTAAAAACGTTTCATGTTGTTATGAAAAGTGCCAAGGAACTTTTAGTGATCTCACAAGCAGTCAAGATCATCATTTTCTGCCTTACCTTCATCAGCACCTCCATACCATATCAGGGCATTGGTTCATTTCTAACTCTGAGAGAAGTGTACCACATACCGAAACCAGCTGCAGCCAAAAATGGATTTAAGTATAACTGACAGCAGACGGCCCCAAATCTCTACCAAGTTTCAGACAGAGGTTAATGATATGGGTATCTGTACTTCTAGGACACACAGAGCCACTAAGACCATGGTGACCTTAGAATAAATGTTAACCTGTGCACAGTTTAGATAAACTTGCAAACAGCATGAATTGTATTTCACACCATCCCATACAATATTTTCTTCTCCTGAATGTTTGTTTTCTTGATTAAAACATGCAATACATTCTCTGAATTAAACAATAATAATTGGATAGCTAATGTCAAACCCAGGAGATCTTTGCGTGCTCCCGTTAGAAACAAGTGAATGATTGTGGAAATTACCACTGACCTTAGCTATAATTTATGCATGTCAGGCTGCTTAGATGTGCAGCCAATTGGGATATGTCTAGTTTAGCAAGTTTTTACACATCTTTAAGCTAAATCAAAGATCCAAATGCTAAATACAACTCCAGAGGATATCACATGGATTTGTGACATCCCTTGAGGACTCTGGCTCCATCACCTAAGAAATGGATTATTCTCATCTCAATTATTCTATGTAAACATTTTTTTTATTTCAAACTGGTAATATTTAACAATATTTAATATTTAACAATTATTTTCATTTAGGGCCAAATCCTGGCTCCAATCTTTTTTACACTAGTTTTTACATTTCTGTAATTCCACTAACTCAGGATAATAGCAGAATCATACTCTCTGCAGGTTAAGTTCAAGAGATCAGATCAGGGACATGACCACAAAAGTGACTTAAAGCTCACCTTTCACTTCCCTGATTCTATGAAGGGCTGGTTACCTTTTACCATACAAGAAAACCATGAGAACTGCCCTAGCTTATGCTTGGAGGCAAAAGCTATTAGATGCCAAAAATGCAACTGTGGATTGGCATAACATATAGATGTCCCAGCCAGACCCCATTTCCTCTGGCCATGTATACCTCAAATTAAAAACCTTACTCATGTTCTGTCGAAAATTACTTCAAGATTTACAACATGGCAGATCTTCAGGACAGGGATTGCTGAGGTAGGGAGATACAGACCACACATCTTTTCTTGTAGCATAGATCATCACAATGGAGAATATTTCAAAACCTTAAATTTTCAAGATCCAAGATTTGATGTTTTTATATACTTTTTCCCATCTCTACTCATTCTGTCACTGAAACCAGTGATCTCTTTTTCCAGCTTCCTGAATTACACTCTGGTTGCAAATACCAGAAGAGAGCGCCAGACAATTCTCTTCAGGACCTCAGTTCACTTGTTTTTCTTCCCCCTGATGATTTGTAACAAACATAAAGAAGCTTATTTCTTAATTAATCCAGCATTCCAGAGTTTTTGAGGGTGCTAACACAGAGACCATAACCCTGGGGATTTCCTTTTGAATAAAAGCATAGTTTAGCTCTATTATTTGTCTCTCTAATTCCTAACTTCGGCCCCCTCTGTCAGATATGTCTAACAGACTGTTCACTAGAGCCTCTCGTAGACACTTCAACAGCCCTTATCCAAAGCAGGAGAACTTCTTCCAGTGGATCATCTCAAGTATTCCACCCTCCATGAGATACAAGTTTACTCAGTAGACAACTAGTCTCCTTTACCATTCTCCTTCCTGCTGCTTTCCCTTCTGCTTTCTCAAAACAAATGCATTCAGTGTAGTATGTGTGTGTCTCCTGATAAATACGCATTGTCAAGGAAGCTGGTTTCAGTCTGAGCGCCTTTCCAGCTATACTGGCTAAATGGCTGTTTTCAGCAATCTGGAATGGATCACATCATCTCTACATACACTAAGAGCTTTATTGTGGCTTTTAATTTACACCCCAGTGAACGGGTGTGGAGGTGCACAGTTCCCAGAGGCATTGTGTTGAAACACGCACAATGCCCACACCCTTTATAGGATACAGCAGTTCTGTAGACCACTACAGAGGCCCACCCCATTTTGGGTTCCTGACACCAGCTCTGCAGCTGGATTCTCCTATCTTCCTGAGCTACGGGTCTGGCCCTGCACATGGGCTGCATGCAGCACCATTGGTAAAGGGAACAAGAAGCTTTTCCTCACCATTACCCCAGGCACGCACAAGGACTAGCTCTGATCTGGCTCCCAATAGTTTGTTTCATAGTTAGACAGGGGTAGCACAAGTCTCATAAAGAGAGCCTATAGCAACTATAAAATCAAACAATACTTAGTGATTCTTTGAATACTATATTCTTCATTCTTTCACAATATATGATTAGTAATGATAATTTCAGAGCTCAAATTCACCACTAATTCAAAAGCTACATTTAATGACAGTAAAAAGCAGAAGGCCAAATGAGTAAGCATCACAGATGGTCCAAAAAAAGTTACTTAATTCTTCATCAGCTATAATAAACAGCTGCATTCTTGGGGGGAGGGGTTCTGCTTTTGTATTCATTGTCACAGTGCATATGCATATTTCCCAGAAAATCAAAACCATACACTGTATTTAAAGTCTTCTATAAAACAGACTGTAGTAAAGCATATTATTTAACCTGAGATAATACAAGATGGCATGTGACATATCCATAAAAAACAAGGAGAAGGCTTCCAAGATGCAAGAATGAGTCAAAGACCCCTCAGTCTCTTTTGATTACTAAATTGTGTACTAATTCAGAATGATAAACAAGAAAAAATATTTTCAAGCACTAGAAAAAAATTCTGTACATTTCCAAATTACAACCAACCTGAATGCTAGCATCATTCTTTAAACACAGAAGCAATAGCTCTTCTATAGATGCTCCAAAACCAGTGGTTCGTAAAAGAACTGAAATAATGACTACTGTCTAGTGTTCTGGTTGTTTAAACGGAGCTTGCCTTCACTACAGCACTTAGCTTAAGTTAATTCACTCAACTTAGTGAACTCAAGCTAGCCTAGTTCCAGTGAGAGTGGCCACACTGCAAAACAACATTGGAGCTGCACAGAGTGGTCTGATTAGCAACACAGAGCAAATGAATTAGCAGCTGATCAGATGTAACTGGAGATGTTGCATCCCTGTTGCATTGTCAGCTCCAGAACATCAGCAGCACTTGAGCTTCAAACCACCTTGCTTGCTTAGGCCAGCTAGCTCATGCAAAAAGCACCACTTAACTTGAGTTAGGTGGATGGGAGTGGACCGGAGTTGGATTAGGGGAAAATTTGAGTTATAGCTTGAACTAACAATACTGTGGAGACACGAATTTCTACAAAACCTCGGATGCTATTCTATTTTTGCTAATAAATTTTAAAATGCCACATTTTCTTCAAACATCAAAGGATGAAATTCAGCCACTAGTCATAAAATCAACACTGAGCCATATGAAAGGCTTATTTGGAATACCTGTAATCTATGTGCAGGTAACACTATATTTGGTATCTGAAAGATGGATGATTTAAACTTAGTTTTAACCATTTCCAAAGTCCTTCCTTTATAAAAGTCTTCAAAAGATGTGTGTGAAATTATCCTTTACTGAAAAGAATTGTAGAAAGACAAAGGATTTGTAATAACCCTTATGAAGAGACATTATTTTTACTTTGCAATAGGCCAACATTTAAAACGCAAATGCAACAAGTATTGTCACTAAAACGCACATCTCCTTTTGCACCTGCAAAAACACATTTGTGCAGATGGATTAACTGGCAGTCAGGAATGTAATTAACAAATCTGCATAGGCAACTGCTGAAGCTTAAATACCTGGAACTGTAAAGTATGTCTCACTATTGCTGGCAGTATTACATGGTCAGATTCTGACTTCACTATTCACAACATTTTTAGCCCATGTAATAAGCACAGTCAGGCTTGTTTTACATTATTGGCCATGCGTGTCTTCTCTGTCAACCTCTTTTCATTATATGTATGTTTTGTCAATAAATAGAAACCGAATCTATTGATATTGGATTACATTATATCCCTCTTGCACAGGACTGTGAGGAAGTGCAGGATCTTATTTAACATTGTGGTTTTGCCTATAGAAGATCTCTGAAAACATTCACTACAACAGACTAACCAATGAAATTTGTCTTCTCCTAACAATATTTTTGGGGGCAGGCTGAAGGAACTGAGATTGATTATCCTTATCTTGATGTGCATAGATGCAAAGTATGCCCTTATCCCATCTCCTAGGAGCATATGTTGGCATTGGAAGCAGAACATGTGGAGGCAACAGCTTTTCAGGCATCAGAAATGACAGCAGCAGGAGCATAGGTAAACTGTTTGGATACAGTTCTTTGATCCATAGTCAATTAATCCAAGCAGTTTCTGTGTTTCACCCAATATTAGAGGCTGCAGAAAACTTGAATACAAAGTTCACAGTAGGAACATAGGTTTATGCAGTTTCTTCCCACTGGTAAAATTAGAAAATGACCATGTCCTAGTTATTGGGCACACAGATTATATAAGGTACACAATAGGTTGACAAAAAGAGCAGTTATCAATGGTTCTCTGTCAAACTAGGAGGGCATATCTAGTCATTTCCTGCAGAAGTCAAGCCTGGATCCAAATGCTATTCAATGTTTTCATGAATAATTTTGATAAGAGAGCAGACAATATGCTTATAAAATCTGAGGATGACACCAGCTTCGAGGGTTTGCAAGCACTCTGGAGGACAGAATTCAAATTTAAAATGACCTTTATGAACTGGAGAATTGGTCTAAAATCCACAAAACGAAATTCGGTGAAGTGCTAAGTACTTCACTTAGGAAAAAACAGTTACCTTTTCTGTAACTGGTGTTCTTCGAGATATGTTGCTCATGTCTATTCCACAATAGGTGTGCGTGCTCGCCATGTGCACCGGTGCTGGAAGTTTTTCCCCTAGCAGTACCCATAGGGGAGTGCCCTAGCAACTCGTGGAGTGGTGCCTCCATGGCAATGTGCTCCCCCACCCTCAGTTCCTCCTTGCCAGACAACTCTGACAGAGGGGAAGGAGGACGGGATCGTGGAATACCCATGAGCAACACATCTCGAAGAACACCAGTTATGGAAAAGGAAACTGTCCTTTCTTCTTCGAGTGATGCTCATGTGTATTCCACAACAGGTGATGCCAAGCTATATCTGTTGGAGGTGGGAAGGAGTTCACAAACTCTCGGGATGGAGCACAGCCCTGGCCGAACCCGGCGTCCTCACTGGTCTGACAGACAATCGCATAATGCGAGGTGAACGTGTGCACTGAAGACCACGTGGCAGCCCTACTAATGTCCTGAATGGGGACATAGGCCAAAAAGGCAGCTAACAAGTCCTGCGCCTTCACAATTGGTGATGGAGGGACTCTCACCCGCTCATAACCGGTACAGATGCACTAACTGATCCCATTGAAGAGCCTCTGAGTGGAGATCAGCTGACCTTTCATGCACTCGGCCGAGGCGATGAACAGTTGTGAGGACTTTCTGAACGGCTTAGTCTGCTCCAGGTAAAAAGCCAGAGCCCATCTCAGATACAGCATGTGGAGGCAGCACTCCTCAGTGAATGCATGAGGCTTGGGGCAGAGGACAGGCAGAAAAATGTCCTGACCCATGTGATAGGCAGAGATCACCTTTGGGTGGAAGGAAGGGTGTGGGCGGAGCTGGACCTTATCTTTTTAAAATACTGTGGACGGGAGCTTGGAGGTCAGGGCCCTGAGTTCTGAGACCTGCCTACCCAACATGATCGCAACCAGGAAGGCCAATTTCCTGGAGAGTTGTGACCAGGAGCATATGGCTAGTGGCTCAAATGGGGGCCCCGTGAGATGGGCCAACACCAGGTTTAGGTCCCACTGCGGGACTGGGGGCCTAACATACAGGAAGAGACGATCCAACCCTTTAAGGAATCAGCCAGTCACAGCATGGGAGAATACCGTGTGGCCCTGAACCGGCGGATGGAAGGCCAATATGGGCACCAGGTGCACCTTGACTGATGAGGGCGCCAGGCCCTGGGCTCTAAGATGAAAGAGATAGTCCAGAATAACCTGGATCGGGATGGCCACCAAGGAAACGCACCGCTCATCTGCCCATCTGGAAAACCGAGACCACTTTGCCAAGTAGGCTTCGGCACATGGAGGGCCGCCTGCTTTCTAGGAGGACACGCTGAACCCCTTCTGAGCACATCCTTTCCTCCCTACCTAACCACTGAGCAACCATGCCATGAGGTGCAGTGCCGAGGATCTGGCCCCACCTTGCCTGCTGATGTAGAACATTGAGGCCATGTTGTCCGTGAGGACCCTCCCCACCTGGCCCTCCAGGTGTGAGCGGAAGGCCATGCACGCCAGCCATACCACCCTGAGCTCCTTGACGTTTATGTGGAGGGTCAGATCCTGAGCCGACCACAGACCTTGGGTTTGAACGTTCCCTACATGGGCCCCCCATCCCAGGTCCAACACGTCAGACACCAGTTCCAGTGACGGGGCCCTGCCCTTGAATGGGACCCCTTGGAGCATGTTTCTTGGGGAGGACCACCATTGTAAGGAGGTGATCACTGGCTTGGGCACCGTGAGGACTTTGTCCATCCTGTCCCTGGACTGGAAGAACTCCGAGGCCAACCAGAGCTGGAGGGGCCTCATCCTGAGTTTGGCATGACAGATCACATACATGCATGGAGGAGAGTCCAGCCTCTTTGAATCTTTATTTTTTGGGGTAGGGGCTAGTTCGCCCTGCCGTTCCCTGTGTTTGACCAACTCGACCACCAGGAAGTTAGGAGCAGGGTGGGTGTATAAATATTCATGCCCCTAGGCGGGTACAAAATACTTGCGTTCTGCTCTCTTAGAGATGGGAGCCAATGAGGCCGGGGTTTGCCACAGGGCATTTGAAATTTTAGCCACCCCTTCATGGAGAGGCAAGGCCACCCTGACCGGTGCAGAGGAGAACAGTACATTAAACAGGGAGTCCGAGGGCTCCTCCATCTCCTCTGCTTGGAGGTGGAGGCTTGATGCCACCCTTTTTAAGAGTTCTTGGTGGGCCCTAAAGTCCTCCTGTGGGACAGAGGGAGGAGGAGCTGTAATTGCCCCATCTGGGGAGGGTGAGGAGGCCGGCGCAGTACTTTGTGTGTCCACTGGCACCGGAAGGTCCATCACCTGGTCGGTCTCCAGGCACGGTGCCAAGGATGTACGTACCACCAACTCCTTCCTCAGAGTTCTGGAGAGGGAGGCCGATGGTCCTTCTGAGGCTCCGGCCGCCAAGTGAGCCCCCACCGGGGGCTGCAACGGGGACCATGGTGCCCGCTGGTACCATTGGGCCGGCTACTGGACCCGGTGCCATTGCATCTGCTGTGGTACTGGCTGAGCCGGCTGTTCGGCCTGGCTGGCCTGGCCCATCGATGGATGACTACAAAGGGAGGCCAGGCTGACATATGACCTGCCACTATTCCGGAACTGGGAGGAGTGGCAGTGCCAGGAGTGATGCCAATCATGGGACTGTGATCCCAACGTGGAGAACTGGTACCATTGGTAACAGCTGCTCTGCGATCAGCTCCGGTGGCGGGACCTGCGACGGCGAGATGCCGGTGATCGATGCCCGGGGCTGCAAAGGCAGTGCTGTGGCAGGGTCCTGGAGCGAGACAACAAACAGGAACAACGTCGACGTTTGTGCCGTGACTGGCTGCGATAGCCCCTTCAAGACATGGACCTTTGGGATCGTCTGCCTCGATCCCATCGGTGTTCGCTCCTCAAGGCGGAGTGGTGTCAAGAGTCTCGGTCAGACAGAACCCAACCAGACAACCTAGTGGGCATCAAGGGCGAGCCATGTGGACTTTGCCCTGAACGGACACTGGGCAGCGAACGGCATCGGTAATGTTCCCTCGACTGAGACCGGTACCGAGCCAGGGGTGACTGCGGAGATCGAAGCGTGGCTTGCTTCTGGAGCGGAGGGAAGACATCGGCGGTGCTCCTGGTACCAGCATGGACATAACATCCCAGGCTGCCTGCAGGGCCTCCGGTGTGGAAGGTATCCGAACATCCAGGGAGGCCTGCTCCGAATGGGCCAGGCTACTCCACACGATTTGAGTTGCAGGCCTAGAGGCCGGTGGGGATCGAGGACTGCCCAACATGGGTCTAGCCTCTGTCCTGGGTTTACTCTGATGCCACAGCAAAGGCGGCCTCTTCCTAGCCTTGTTGGTGTGCCCCGTGGATGGAGAGCAGTGCCAACTAGTCAATGGCGCCGAAGGGTTGCCGCGCACCAACACTGCGGTGCCCCGGTGCCAGTTTGGAGCGGCGCACTGGCGCTGGGGTCAGCACCGACTCGATCAGAATAGCCCAGAGCCTAATGTCCCTTTCTCTCGTGGTCTGAGGCTTAAGTGACTTGCAAATCTTGCAGCGATCGCTAAGATGGGATTCCCCCAGACAATGTAAACAGTCCATGTGCGGATCACTCACTGACACAGATCGCCTACAAGTGTCTCACGACTTAAAACCGGGGGCACGGGGCATGCCCCAGCCCAGGCGCTCTAGCTAAACTAAACTAACTAAACAACAAACTAACTACAGGTACCATATGCTGAATGAACAAGCAGTTTTGGGGACGAGCTTCTGCAAAGCTGGAGCAGAGCAGTTCCGAAGCACCTTCACTGGTGGCAAGAAGAAACTGAGGGTGGTGGGAGTGCGCAGGGCCACGGAGGCGCCACTCTAGGGGTTGCTAGGGCGCTCCCCTATGGGTACTGCTAGGGGGAAAACTTCTGGCACTGGTACACGTGGCGAGCACACACCCCTATTGTGGAATACACATGAGCAATCACTCAAAGAAAAGGAAAAATCTAACGTACCACTATAAAATGGGGAATAACTGACAATAGTACTGCAGAAAAGGATCTGGGGGATTATAATAGATCACATATTGAATGTGAGTCAACACTGTGATGCAGCTCCAAAAAAAGCTTATATTCTGGGGTTTATTAACAGGCGTGTCATAGGTTAAACATAGAAGGTAACTGTCCCACTCAGCTTGGCACTGGTGAGGCCTCGGCTGAAGTAGGTCTTAGCTAGAGAACTGTGTCCAATTCTAGGTGCAACAAAAATGATGAAAGATTTAGAAAACCTGACCTATGAGCAAAGGTAAAAAAAAACTGGGCATATTTAGTCTTGAGAAAAGAAGACTGAGGGAGGACCTGATAACAGTCTTCAAATATTCAGAGCTGTTATAAAGGTGATCAGTTATTTTCCATGTGGACTAGAGATAGAACAAGACACAATGGGTTTATAATCTGTAGCAAGGGAGGTTTAGGTTAGTTATTTTCAGAAAAACTTTCTAACTGTAAAGCTAGTTAAGTTCTGGAATAGGCTTCCAAGGAAGGTTGTGGAATCTGTCACTGGAGGTTTTTAACAACAGGTTGGACAAATCCCTGTCAGGGATGGCCTAGGTTTACTTAGTCCTGCCTCAATGCAATGGGCTGGACCTTGATGACGTCCTGAGGTCCCTTCTACTCCTAGATTTCTATGATAATTTACTGGTGTCAAACTCAGTTGACACAACAAAACTGATTTTGGCATGCAGGCTTTCATCCAAAGCTCACAAGACTCAAGAACAGTCTTTTTGTTGATTTCAACAGCCTTTGGATGAAGTCCACACTGGGGTTTTGACCACATGCATTGTCATCAGTACACATAAATGACAACAAGAAAACAATATGTGCATGCAAGTAACATACACACAGAGGCCATATTTTGAACATGTTTCCTTTTAAATATATTTCACTGATTTAGGATGACTTAGTGCTCATTCTTACACAAAGAACTTCCATGACACCAATGGAAATTCCACAGTAAATCATGGGTAGAATTCAGTATGGCCCTTTTATCAGCAGTGTTCCAAACCTTCGTTTTAGAAAGTTAGAGACAAGATATTTGTCAAATAAACTTAAAAAGTCAGTTCAAAATAAAACTGTTGGTCTCGTCTTTAGATAGCTTTTGAGTGCAGGATGCAGCTGATATGCAGTTCCACATACTGTAAAATATCTGCACAACAAGGAATGTAGGGTTTTTTTATGATTTATTACATATTTGTGAAGAATTACAACAACTCCAAAAGGAGATGAAGCCAGCTAACGACAGGATATCCAGAGATCTAAATCATACAATATTGTATAATATTAACTTTAAAAAAAATGCTGTAAAAATGAAAGGGGTCCTAACACTTTAAAAAATAACCAAGCATTATTACTTCATTTAGTATTCATTGTAACACTGTTTTTAACAATAATTTAATGTGAATGTTGTGGAGACAATATGCTATGATGTAATTCCACAGAAACAAAAAACATGAATAAATGACACCATCCATTATGGCCTACACTATATTGGATATATGCACTATGAGCCCAATTCAGTAGTACGTTTAAGCACATTTAAAACTAGAAACGCATGAGTAGTGTCAATGAAGTCAATGGGACTAATCATGTTTAAAATTATCCACGTGCTTAAGTGCTTTCCTGGACTGGAGCCTATGTTAACTCTAATTTTATTTATATATGTAGTTAGGGCCCTACCAAATTTGTGGCAGTGAAAAATGCATCATGGACTGTGAAATCTGGTCTCCCCTGTAAAATCTGGTCCTTTGTGTACTTTTACCCTATATTATACAGATTTCATGGGAGAGACCGGTGTTTCTCAAACTGGGGATCCCAACATAAAAGAGGGTCGGGGGTGGTGGTGGTGGTGTCACAAGAGTATTGTAGGCGGATTTCAGTATTGTCACCCTTACTTCTGTGCTGCCTTCAATGCTGGGTGGCCGGAGAGTGGCAGCTGCTGATCGAGAGCCCAGCTCTGAAGGCAGCAGCACAGAAGAAAGAGTGGCAATACCATACCATGCCATCCTTACTTCTGCTCTGCTGCTGGTGGCAGCAGCACTGCCTTCAGAGCTGGGCTCCGGGCCAGCAGCCACCACTCTCCAGCCACCCAGCTCTGAAGGCAGCACCGCTGCCAGCAACAGTGCAGAAGTAAGGGTGGCAATATGATGACTCCCTTACAATAACCTTGTGACCCCTCACAGTTCCCTTTTGGGTCAGGACCCCTACAGTTACAACACCGTAAAATTTCAGGTTTAAATATCTGAAATCATGAAATGTATGATTTTAAAAATCCTATGACCATGAAATTAATCAAAACGGACTGTGAATTTGGTAGGACCCTAGATATAATTTATTATTTGTATTACCATAACACCTAGGAGCCCTAGTCATGGACCAGGACCCCATTTTGTTAGTACAAACACAGAATGAAAAAACAGGCCTCCCCAAAAAGTTTACAATCTATATGACAAATGACAACTGATGGCTACAGAGAGACCAACAGGGAGTATAAAGAAACAATGAAAACATGTCAGCATGATAGGCATTGGCAGCCTAATCTCTCACTCACTGAGGTGTAGGCAGTGCAACCTAGTGGCCAGTGCGGGAGTCTTCCCTAATGGTCAGAGCTGAATCAGAGGGCAGTGCCAAGAGGCAAGTCAATGGTCAGAGCCAGGAGTCGGAAGCCAGAACAGAATCAAAGGGCAGACCTGGAGTCGTAGTCAGAGTTAGGAATCAGAGGTTTAGAGGCTGGCAGGTTTAGTGCTGGAGTCAAGCAGGCAAGGGGTGGAGCAAGGGCTGGACAGGAAGCAGGTCTGGCACAATTGCAGGAGTGAAACACATTCAGCAGTCACTATGCTGCTGTTGCTACCAGGCTTAAATAGGGATCTGTTGGCCCTTCTGTCCAATCAGGGAGCACAATTACTTATTGGGCCCAACTGAGTTAATTGGGTTGCCAGACAACTGTGCCTGGAGCCAGCTGAGTTCCTGACATAACCATTATCAAGTTTTTTGTAGGTATCATGGCATAGGAGTGATTTAACCAGGGTTTTGAAGGAATGTTCCACATGTTTATGTGGAGCGTCTCCCAAATATAAGGGGCAGCATGACAGAAAGCACAAAGGTGCTTTTTTGAAAATTTGACGGGTAGGTGCTGGAGGTTGGCACTGTTGGCCAGTTGTAGACAAGAGTCAACATCTAGAAGGCAAATGAGAGATGATAGGTAGACTAGGAACAAACCATGGAAGGCCTTGAAAGTGAAGACGAGTAGCTTATGCTGTATACAATAGAGAAGGAAAAACCACTGGAGGGAAGCAATGAGAGGAGTGTTATGGTCAAAGCAATGGGCTAGAAAAATGTTCTTTGCAGTGCCATTGTGAATGGATAAGAGAGAAGCAAGACTCAATTTGTCAAAGCCAGACAGAAAGATCTTGCGGTAATTGAGATATGAGGTGATGAAAGCTCAGACAAGGGTTTTAGTTGCATGGATGGATAGGAAAGGCCATATCTTGAAGACGTTATGCAGAAAGAACTGAAAAGAGTTATACATAGCCTGAATATGAGGACACAGAGAGACAGATCTGAGTCGAAGATGACACCCAGGTTACAGGCCTGAGTGACAGGAAGAATGGTGGCGTTGTTCACAGTGATCAAGGAAGGTTGGGCGGAGGGCATATTAGGAGCTCTGCTTTAGTCATGTTGAGATTGAGTTGATGGCTAGACATCCATGAGGAGATGTCAGAGACACAGGCCAAGATTTTAGATTAGACAGGAGGAAAGAGGTTGTGGGTAGAGAGGTAGATGTGTTACTTGTCAGCATAGAGATGGTAAGTGAATTTGTGTTTGAGAATGAGATCATCAGAGATAAAGCACAGCGGGAGAAGAGAAAGGGACCCAGAACAGAGCCTTGTGGAACTTCCACAGAAAGGTGAAGGGTTGATGGGGAGGATACTCCAAAGGACATGCTGAAAGAGAGATTAGAGAGGTAGGAGGAGAACCAGGAGAGGACAAAGTCACAGAAACCAAGGGAGGACAAGATTTAAAGAAAAAGTGCATGGTCCATGGTGTCAAAGGAGGCTGACAGGTTGAGGAGGATTAAATGAATTTTAGTTGGGAAAAGCTCATTAGAGATCTTGGTGAGAGTGGTTTCAGTGGAATTAAAAGGATAGAAGCCAGATTGAAGAGGGTTTTACATGGAATTGGAGCTCTGGAACTCTAGACAACATGTTCAATGAGCTTGCAGATTAAAGAGAGAATGGGAAATGGAGCAACAGTTAGAGAGGCAAGTGGGGTCAAGAGTGGATTATTATATATTTTTTTTAAGATGGGAGGGACAAAAGCATGCTTGTATTGTGAGGCAATATGCTACTCCCTTCATTACAATAAAATATACCTACATAAAGATTTGCCATCATGTCAAAGGTCTCTTGATTTGGCAAATACCACTTGATTAATAATTGTGCTCAGAAACTTATTACGATCCTGTATAGGAATAATATATTTAAATAATGTAACAACAGTGTTTACTATGACATTGAGATCTTTAGAGAATATACAGGAAATTATGGAGGAAATCAGATAAGTATTGATTGTATCACGTATAAGTCAACATATGAACATTTTTGAAGATCCCCTCAAGAGACTCAAACCATTATTTTAGAAGAAGATCTTCAAAAGAAATTATGTGGAGGATGTAAAACTTCCTGTTAATAGAAAAAATCCCAACAACACAGAAAGCTGTAAGAGAAATTTCAAATTAATTTCTCAAACTGTGATTCCAATATGATTTGGCAATATATGGGCAGTTGTTCTAAATCAGTGGTTTTCAACCTGTGGTCCGCATAACCCTGGGGGTCTGCTGACTATGTCTAAGATTTCCAAAGGAGGCTGCACCTCCATTCCACATTTTTAGGGGTCCAGAAAAGAACAAAGGTTGAAAACCACTATGCTAAATCACTGATGTCTCTCAAGAGATGTGACCTAAAACAGCTTTCAGGTTATATTAACTCCTACCTAACTTAATAAGACTAATACTTCTCTCTTCCCTTACTGTTGGAAATGATATCTTATAAGATTTCTTCCTTTGGTGATCTTGCCCTCCCTATTTAAAGTTTTGGATACTAGTTAAAAAATTCACACTGCTGGACTGGAATGTTGTCCCTCTTACTATACTGACATACATAACATTCCATGGGCAGAGTCCTTAACAGAGTTTAAGCCTAGTTAACAATATATTTTTCTAATTGCCTATGCCAGTGGTTCTCAAAGTGTGGGTCAGGACCTCAAAATGGGTCACGACCCCATTTTAATGGGGTCACCAGGGCTGGTGTTAGACTTACTTGGGCCTGGGGCAGCTTGAAGATGAAGCCTAAATCCCACTGTCTGAGCTGGGCAAGGTGGGGAAGAGGGGCTCAGACTTCGGCCCTGAGTGGCAGGGCTCAGACAGCAGGCCCCCTGCCCTGGGCTGAAGCCTTTGGGCCCCCTGCCATGAGCAGCAGAGCTGGGACTTTGGCCCCTCCTCCTGGGGAGGTGGGGGCTCAGGCTTCCATCCACCCCCTCCTGAGGTTGTGTAGTAATTTTTGTTGTCAGAAGGGGATTACGGTGCAATGAAGTTTGAGAGCCTCTGGTCTATGCCTTTCAAAATTCTTTTCTTTGTTTTATTATTTTATTTCTTTTCTGAGGTGGGGTAGTGTTATTTCCTTTTGTTGGTGTTTTATAATGTATTATGTGTTCATTTATTACTCTAATTTTTGTTTAGATCAACATCAAATTCAAAATTTGACTTTAGTGCTTTCCACTGTCATTTTTCAAGGAATGTTGGGTACTGAGAGATCATTGTGGAGGTGTTAGGTCTTCATTTTATATAACTGAAGTAAAATTTCTCTTCAATTTGTTTAGAAAAAAAGTAAAAATAGTTACTGCTAGTTATATTTTCACAAGGGCAAAACAAATTTTCTCCCACAACATGCAAAATTCTGGGGGCAAAAAAAAAAGACATTAAAACATGTCCCTATTTCAAGGCTTTTAAAAATAAAAAATATATGATTATAAAAAGAAGAGAAAATGCTACATTTGGAGGAAAGGAAATTTTAAGCAGAAAACCCCAAAATGTTAACATTCTTTGTAAGTTTTCATATTTTTCTACCATTTTGTTTTTGCTATGAGACTAGCAAAATGATGACTGGAAATATTCTGGTGCACAAGAATGTGGCAAAATTACAGTTCATGATTACATGTAAGTTTTTTTGGGGGGGTGGAGAGGGGGGGGAAGGGTTTCAAGTGCAGCAGGCCTTTGGTATTCAGGCCAAGATATGTGTGTGTGTCTCCCTGTGGAATGTATTTTATTTTTTTACATAAAAATATAAAAAATGTCATAACTTCTGGGTCCCAAACCTGAATTCCTTGTACAACTCATACTTGTAATGAACTCAGGAGAGAGTTTATGGGATACCTGCTGCATATTTCTATCTACATCAGTGGTTCTCAAACTGTGGTTTACATATCATTTCATTCTGATCCATAGAGAACTGGTAGGTCCTATGTTGTCAGCTTTTCTTTGCTTCCAGTTGCTCCTACAGGTGGCCAGGCTCTTCACGCCAAAGAAGAGCTTGCCATCTGTCAGGCCAGCTGGATGCAAGGAGAAGCCAGCCTAGCAGCCTGTCTGAGGGATTCTGTAAGACGACGAATTGAAATAGGAACCACCTGCTGGAGCTGCCAAGAGAAGAACCAGGAGTTGCCAAAGGACAGGAGCCAGAAGTAGGACAAAACTGTCCACAGGAAAAGAGGGAAAAGGGACCAAGAGTCTAGGGAGAGGTGGGGCTATAGAGTCCAGGTGTCAGAGAAGCATGTGTAGTGGAGGAGGGAGATGAAGAACAGACTGGATGGCAGGGGGAGATGAAATGATCATCAAAAGGGGAGAGTACAATTTATGTTTTCAAAAAAGACAAAGGAATGACTGTATTAAACATAGTAAACTTGCAATTAAAATGTACTTTCTCAATACTATTTTCCATGTAAGCGATTGCTGTAGTTGTCACAGAGACACTGCATGTTCACAAATGAGAGGGGAACTTGTGCAAGCAAGAGTGACTGGCAAAAAGGTGCTCACAAGATAATCACTCTAGTAAGTTGTGGTTCACACTATGAAAAACAGAACCCAAGAGCTAGATCAGTCATTTTGTATTCACCCCACTGTGTCCCCTTTTGGCTGAAAGCTGCCCTCCATAGGGAGCTAGGGCTTTCTCTGGCACGGGGGCATCCCAATGGGGTGTAAAAGCAGTATAGTCAGCCCTGCATCCCACCATTCTAGCAAGGGAGGGGCAGCTGCAATGTGGTCCAAGATAGAACAACCCCGAGGCCCTAAGAAGCCACAGGGATTATGGGGCAGAAAGGTGGCAGAAAGCACCTGTACCTACACACACACACACTGGTCTGGTGCACATGAGAATTTGGCTCACAATTTGTTTTTATTAAATAGCTCTGTGGAGCATCTTAGAATGTGTGTGTCTTTGCCTGATTTCCAAAAGAATAACAGAGAGCTCAACAAGCTCACTTAATTCTTTATAGTTAGTCACAGAATTTTACATAGCAACATTAAAAAATGTAACGAAACATCTCAAATGCGTGTAATAATTCTACACTCCGTGTGTTTTAATACATGAAAACACTATGAAACATTTTCTGTTAATTAGCCCCTTAGTACAATCAGAAACTTCTATGTATGTCACTTCTACAACATTTGAAAGGAGGGTAGAAAAACACCTGACTTTTATAAATCCAGAATGCACAAAATCTATAAAGTGATCAGAGATAAAGGCATACTAAAAATATACAAACTCAGTGGTCTCTGAGCATTACTGTTAGTTAAAACCATATACTGTAATTATTTTTCTTAAGTAAGTGTGACACCACTGAGTACTAAATATTCATTCTTTGGAATAAATTTGAATCTAGAACTATTCATCTTTTTTCAAACAGCTGACATGCTACATAAACAAAGTATATATGTTTTTTTTAAAGTAAATACAATAAGTAAAGTGATTTATTATGCAATTTATCTCTTTCCATCTCTGTTCTGTTCATAATTCAGATCCACATAGGGCAGTTCATATACCATTAATATTTCCCAAATGTGTTTGACTTTAAGGCTATGAACATTTTAACTTTTAAAATATATGCCATTTATCATTAGCATTATGGTGGCATTCACATTATTCTAGTTAAGGTTCTGTCAGTAGTTCTATTATAAACCCTTAGTTTCAGAGGTGGAGAACTTGGCTGTAGGAAGAAGCGACTACAGACTGAGACCCGGCATGCGGCATCCTGGCTTGGAAGCAATTTTTAGAGATATTTGGGGGGGGCGGAAAGGGGGGGTCAGACTTTGGATTCTGGGAAAGAAAAAGGAAGTTGTTAGTGATTTTAGATACAATTGCTCCTCTTAGAATAACAAATATTTGGGTTTTCACACAGAAATTGTGTATGTCTTTTTATTATAATGTGAAAAAGCCAGGGATGGATTTGTCTGGTAGGAAAAAAATTTGAAATCACCATTATATTTAAAAACATGATTGTGCGCCTTTGCACGTGGAGCCTCTACATTTATCTCCTCAGCTACAAAGAAAATAAATAAATTAAAAATCTGAAGCAGTGAACCTTCCAGTCTAGACTAGCAATTGGGTATTCAGCTAGCTGAGCTATTTTTATGCGACTTCCAACATAGGAAAAGCCACACCCCAAAAGTGAATTCATTTGAATATGTCTATCTCACAGGACAGTCCTGGGATAAGATTCAATTCGGTATAGTTGTGGTTTAAAGGACACTGTGCTACTCCACTCATTTTCCAGCTCAGTTTACTGAGACTTTAACTGACCTGGGATTGGAGTCACTGAGGCATATTGCCCTAGGCATCTTCAATGTCCTTAGAGAAGCCTTCTCAGTTAATTTAAGTTCTCATGGTTGCCTTGAGACTTTTAAGAGTCAACACTTGCAGCTGGGCACACATATTCAACTTTGCTTTGGGACTGGGTTTGGCAATGGGGGGAGTGGGAGGAAAGGAGAGGTCTGTGTTGTGATGATCTATCACTTCTTTTGCTTTGAAATCAGGGTTCACTGGAGCAGAGGACATATTTCTCATGCCCACCAAAAAAGACATCAGAAACTTTGTTTGTATTAAAAACTTAGTATTATGTTTCTTCAGGAGAAAGTAATGGATAGCATTAATCTACTCTATGGCTATCCTAGTCCAATGGTGGCCAATCTTTTCAACCCAAGGGCCAGACATTTTAAAATCAAATGTTAAGGGGTCACAATCAGGAGGGATGGGGCAGTTTAAAGCTGCCACTTTCCTCATTCAGACCCACCTCGCTCACATGTGTACTAAGTTGTTTAAAAACTCAACTGGAAGGCTCAAAGGTGCTGAGCCACTTCTTCAGAATACTAACTGAGCCTGGAGAGGAAAGTGGACTTTTCAAATCCTGCTTTCAGTGCCCGCATTCCTCAGAAATACATGCATCTCTACCTTCTTCTCCAAACCATCCCCTGTAAATCATGCTCTGTGGCCCCAAACCCTATAGGAAACATCTATTTACCTCCCCAGGAGCCAAAAGCTTGGCCTCCTTCTAATCAAACCCGAGGAATTCAGCACATCTTTCCCACCACATAGTCACAAATGTTCCTAGAAACACACCCTAACCTCCAAACCTCTCCCCTTTCCCCCATCCTTCTCAGGAATACTCTCTTTTCTGCCCCTATTCACCCCTCACCCAAGTCAATTATAGTAGAGTACCAAGGCCCCACCACCCTCTTCAAATCAACTGAAGCCAGCAACCTCTCCCTTAAAATGAGTTGCTGTTGCCTCGACCTCTTTGAGGGACATTAACTATTGTTGTCCTTCTTCCCAGTGCTCTTTTACCTGAGAGCCCCAGCCCTACCTATAGTAGCTACTGTGATTCTTGCTTCCTTTCCTCTCTTGCAAATATGACATGATTCTAGCCCTCTACTCTCTCACTACCAGTTATTCTCCTCTTAAAAGAGCAGCCCCTGACAGGGTGTTTTGCTCTTCACTCTCTCTCTCTTCTCTCAAAAGTAAGCTATCAAGGAATACAGTTTCAATTCCTAATCAAATACACGTTTTCTTCTTAACACAGTCACTCTTGAGGGCCACAACTGGGAACACTCAGTAATGAAGCCTGGACACCCTTGTTCTAGACATTATCACTGGCTATTATCCTTCACCATCATGCATCTCCATCCTTCTCTCAAGTGTCCTCTCCACATGCGTCATCTTCACAGATTAGGTAGGTGAAAAGATGACCTGAGACTAGCTAATTATGCAGGGTGAGTTTTAGCTTAAAACTTTGCAAAGTCTTTATGGATATAAAATAATGAAGGTGGTAATATGATCACTGTAATCAGTACAATAATTAAGAGATGTGGCTGTAGACATCAAGCTCTTAAATAAGCACAGGATCAAAAATCAATACATTTTGTAAAGTAGGGATGAAGTGAACAAAAAGAGAAGGGGATGGTGCTAAAGGGTAGCATTAAGAATGTTTGGGTGGCCTTAACTGTGTGGTTTCAATACTTTCATAGGTTTGGGTTTATTTTACAGTCGTAACTCTGAACTTCCAAGTATTCTAATCCCTCTGAAGTTATTGCAAGGCATTTTTTTTAACTCTTATGTCACTGATATGAACTCTAAACCCTAACACCAGACTAATGAGGAGATTTGCATGAGAATTTACACGTATATTTTAAAATATGCTCAATTTTTACAACATGTTCTGGTATTTTGGGGAAAATCAAGGAGCTGGCATATCCTGTGCTGAGCACCCAGACTCCACAGAGCATTGGGGAAATCAAGGAGCAGAGCACCCTGGAGAGAGAAAAAAATCCTAAACTCTCAATTAGCTTCCACAAGTAAGTGTTCACCCTATTCTACAGTTTCCTCATTCTCCCTGCTCCTCTACCAGTTTTTGCTTCTCTGTGGAATCCCGTATAAGTCAGTAAAATTTGCTACATATGTTAATAGATAGTAGGAACCATGGTCCATTGCAGACTACAAAATGTACATTAGTCTCACAGTTCCAATAGACCTATAAAAGATCACAGCAACTCTGACTTTGATCATTAGTTAAAGCATAAAATCCGGCGAGACAGGAGAGGACACTAGAGTAGGAGAGGAATAACTTGAGGACGCCAGCTGAAGAGTCTGAGTCATCAAGGCCAACAGAAACCCCCTCAGGATCACCACTCTAAACTGGTGGGTGGCAAGGGAGCTCTGTGGATCTCAGGCAAAGGGTAGGGAAGCCTGCAGAGCTCTACAAGCACTCTTCAATAGAGATAACGGACAACTGAAAGCTCATCTAAGCCTCAATCAAGTTCCCAGGCTTGCCAGAGCCCTGGCACACTTTAAAAGTCTGCAGAAACTTCACCAACCATTCTGATTTTGATAATTTCTTATTGTTTAACTCTCCAGATAAGCCTCCCTTAGCCTAGGTGTCATCCTCAGCCCTTCCACACACCCCCACACACATCCAATTCATGACCAAACTCTTTACTTTTCTTCCACCACATTTCAAATATTTACCTGTTCCTATGGCCAAATTACTCTTCCATATTCTAACTATCTTGTACCCATTTTCCTCTCACTGCATGCACATACCTTTTCCACTTTCCAAAATACAAACTTCACCAAAAGTTTGCAGGAGTTCATTCACATAAAGAGACATACATCTATGAATACTAAACCAGTTAATTAAGTCTACAGAGCATCATATGTTAGGGGAGGCCACACAGTTCTGAACAACAAAAAGAATTTGGATATTACAAATTTTATCTGGGCACTCCAGTATACTATAGAAGGGTTATCACTGATGATAACACTTCTGCATAAAAGCTAGGGAAAGTGTGTACTATTCAGCTATCTAGAAAAGCAGGATTGGTTAATCAAAGGTAATCCAATATTTCATTCATAGATTCTCTTGATATTCCATCAGATAGCTATAAAACTCTCAAAAAGCTGTCAAAGTTTCAAACTTTTGAGAGGTAAATTACTACTGCATGCTACCTTCTTACTTGCTATGCATATGGTTTTCAAAATATTATTGTAAAAACATTTCAAAAGATTTAACATTGCTTTTTGTTATTTTTCCAATTAGCAAACTTACTTTCATATCGGGCAATTCTAGAGACTGGTTATATGCATATGATGATTTTAACAATGCATGAGCAATCCAGGAGCCTTGAAGCAGTCCAGGAACCCTTCCCAATCCAACCTTCCATTTCTTTGCTCACATATGGATGGTGCTTCATTCAAAATAACTTTTCTTTTTTCATCTAGATTGTTGTATTCTCAGATAATGTATAAATGTGGCTAAACAATGTGAAATGACTATTCACTTTGACCACCACCCTAAATGTTAACCACTTCAAGCAGATTTTCTCTCTTTTTTTTTTAAATAAACAATAAGAAAAGTTTTACCTTCTACTGAATATGATTTGCTGCTGCCTCTACACAAGTGCTACTCCATCTCTTTCCTGCTCTTCCACTGCTCTTACTTGTGAGATCACAAGTCAGAGGGATCACGCGAGATCAAGACTTTCAGAAACTGAAAGTTGATTAAAAATATGGTGGGGGGGGTGAACAAGTGAGGTGCTCATCAGTGACTTCTGTAAAAAAAATGTTAAAGGATTGGGTGAGCCTCTAAATTAGGAGATCATAACTCAACCAAGCCTGACACTTGCTACTGTATTTCTTTTTGTAAAAATGGATTTAACTTTCCTCAGCTGTACTCTAAACACCATCAAATTAAACTGACAGCAAAGTAAAACTCATTGAGATCTTCAATTTAAATTATGCCAAAAGCTAATCCTAGGTAAAGACAGAGGCAGTTAGTAAAAGAAGAATAGGGCCTTAAATCTCCACCTAGACATATGTTCAGAGCAATGAATAGCAATCAGTTTAACCTCTTTCTTGTACACAACTCATTGGCCATTTTATATTTAAGCCCTAAATGGTTTTAACTTTCCCACCACCACATTATAAATATAGCAATTTATACCATTCACACTGCCAGTTATGAAACACTAAGATATATCTCATCATTCTGTACAGAAAAGGGAGTTAAATTTATGAATTTACCATTGGGACTAGGTTTTTTGGGTTTTGTTTTTTTTTGCAAATTGCTTTTATATTTTAGACCAGTAAAAAAAAGTGAATAAGCAACCCAAAGCATAAAAATCTCCTGGATAAATGTGATTTAAACAAAATACTCTTTCCTGCCTTTTAATATCAATGCTTACATCCAGTAAAAGTCCATATATATCCATAGGGTTTGGTTTTTAAACCCTAAGAAGAGAAATGATCGTATAACTTGATTGGCACAGGAGAGCAATTTTAAGATTATATTTTTTCTAGAATCTAACTACAGTTCACTCAAATAAAATCTCCAGATTACAAAATATTTTTTACCCATTGATGTATTTATGTTGCACTTGCTTTAGTGTTAACAGTTCAAAGTCAAGTAGAACTGCATCACTATGTATTAGCCCTGAAGCTACCATAAGCTACAACTGGTTGCTCTGTAAGCAATGAAACAAATTCTCTGTAGTCACCATAGAAATCAGATGGAATGCAGCTTCCTGCTGGTTTGTTACACTGTACTGGAATAATGATAATGTGACTTGAGCCTTCTGCATTAAATGATGTAACAAAAACATATATGCTCTAGTCTACTTTCCAAGATGTTATTAGTTCTTCTCTTCTACAACTAAAGCTTTCTATTGTTAATTCATATAACATTTTATTTAATCCCATCAGTAATTCAAATCAAACATAACAAAAAATCCCAGACTATTTCACTTCATAGTGATAGACGTGGAGAACAAATAAAATACATGTTTTAATCTTTACCTATGGCAGAATCATAGAATATCAGGGCTGGAAGAGACCTTAGGACCATCTAGTCCAACCCCCAGCTCAAAGCAGGATCAACACCAACTAAATCATCCCAGCCAGGGCTTTGTTAAGCCAGGGCTTAAAAACCTTTAAGGATGGAGATTCTACCACCTCCCTAGGTAACCCATTCCAGTGCTTCACCACCCTCCTATACCCCCTCCACTGTAACTTGAGACCATTGCTCCTTGTTCTGTCATCTGCCATCACTGAGAACAGCCGAGCTCCATCCTCTTTGGAACCCCCCTTCAGGTAGTTGAAGGCTGCTATCAAATCCCCCGACTCTTCTCTTCTGCAGACTAAACAAGCCCAGTTCCCTCAGCCGCTCCTCGTAAGTCATGTGCCCCAGCCCCCTGATCATTTTCGTTGCCCTCTGCTGGACTCTCTCCAATTCAACCCTAAAAACAAAAGCTTGCCATTTCTCTGGAATTGACTTTTGTGATTCATGTGAGAAAACCATATAGTTTCTCTTTTGCATTCCTTTTATTTTAAAATTTTACTTTTCACAAACTCAATGCAGCCAAGCTTTTAATTCAGTGCTCAATGAACAGTTGCCTTTGTATCTCAGTTACAATAATGATCCTTATGCCAATATATTTCTGCAATGCCAAAAACAACGGGATAATTACCTCATTTACAGAATACAACCCCATTTGACGTCAATGAGCTAGATTGTCTGATGTGAGTGAGCTGTTCTCGGTGCAGGATAGATTGGGTGGCACTTTCATGCAACCTTTGGATCCCCCAATCCTGGGCCTATGCAGAGGGGACATTCTCCTGGTCACCCAAGCTAACTTTAGGACTGCTTTATACCACCAGAGAAATGTGTAGCAGCCTAAACAAACTAGAGAATCTGTCCCAAATGTCATAACATGCAGTCAACAAGACTGCATAGTGTGAAAGCAGAATTTGTCCAATCAAATTTGTCCTTTAATAAAAAAGCTTTAACAATGAACAAAATATTTCAGCAGCAGCAGTGAGTTTCTGAGTTTACTAAAGAGGTGCCTAAGACTACTTCTTTGCATAAGGTCTGATCCTGATCTCACTGAAATCAATCACAGAGCCATAATTTAAGTTAAAGATGGTGAGTTGGGCCCTAATTCTATAGTTATGAGAATTCACTCAAAAAGAGGAAATTATTTGCTTTGTCATGTTTTTTATAAGCCCCTAACCCAAAATTGGTTCTTTGTACCCGCTCTCTAGAGTGTTTCTATACTACTTATCTTTCAATGCTTTTTTATATTGTATTACAAAAATGGGGGTGAGGAGCAGGATTTATTGTGTCTGTAATGTAGGAGTGCATCATTTTAATCTTTTTAGTTGAGAGAGAAAACTGTGGGAAAACCTCAGGATCTGTTTACACATGATACAAGCTTTAAAAGTCATAAATCAGAGAACACACAGATTCCACAAGTACTGTATTAAAACGTCTAATATCAAACCTTATCATCAGTTTGAAATATTTGACTGTGCAAAATCAACAGAAAAGCTCTTTTAAAAAGAATCCTGTCACTTCTTTCCTCCTCATAAGCACTGCCAGTTTCCCAATGCTCTTTTGACAGTATAATCAGTCAATTCAATCAGAGAAATTCTATAGTACAATGGTAATTTTCTCTCACTTTTTTCCTTTACGCTGGCAGTTCAAGCCACCTGCTGAAAGCATTGATGTGGAACAGCTCAGTATTAGCTCTGAAATTAGTACCAGTCCCAAGTTAAATACCTGGCACGTTCAGTGTGGGACAGACACTGTTAATGGCATATAAACCCATCAGTCGCAATCAGCACATTACTTGAGCAAGTCTCTTTCTAAGTCATTCAGAGAGCACCTTGCTGGCAATCACAGCATTAGACACTCCCTCTCCCCCAAAGAAATTAATATAAGAAGAATGGTTTGAAGAAAAAAAAACCCCCACAAAAAACCCTTTTTATTTAATCAGGGGTTTTCTACCACACTGAGGATCCTCTCTCAAACATGTTCGATAGCACCTATTTATGGCAGTTTACTATTTAATTGTTTTATATATAGCTAAGTTTAAAATATTCAGAGTCCAATAGCTCCTCAGACATAGTTTAAGATGTAATATGTAATATAATCAAGAACTGACAGAGCCCTTAAAAAGAACACGGTATAATTAATATTAGTCTAACAGACAAGATTCAACTTCCTTCTAACATGGAAACTGCTATTGCATGCACTGACTTATTTCACTTCAGTATAAATTTGCTATCATCTCTTGTATCACACAAATCCATCAGTTTTCCTGGCCTAGTTAGCTCAGCAGGCAGGCCCATGTGTACAAGTCAGGCAACGATGATGAAAGGCATTTACTATAGACTCCTCACAGGGTCATCAATGGACAACCTGTACAAGATTTATGCTTTAAATAATAAATGAACTAAACACCTTGAGGTAATTGGCTGTGTGAAGCCTCGCACTAGGCCAGATAGCTTGTCTGTACAAAGTAAAATAAGATTAAATAATAAATGAACAGTGCAGAGGTTTTCTAACCAAACTAATTCTACATGTCTTTTTAAGTGCAAGTTGTTCATGAGTTGAGATGTTTTAAAGATTTTATGCTGGTGTCAAGGGGCACTCTCTTTCTTTGTCAACAGTAACCATTTCAAAGGTCTGTGCTTCTTGTGGTGATAATGTTCGGAACTCAGTTACTATCCTTCTCTGTGCACGATAATGTAAACATCCTACTGAATAATACCATTGTGTCAAAAGTCCACCAAGTGCTGAGACTCCAGTTCAATTTTACAAAGACTGAGCAGAATGTCAAGCCAACTGTGAAAACAAAATCAGAGCAAACTTTTTGAAAAAATTATTTTTGACTCATCTGCAATCCTAAGGACAATTCATTGCTACAGAGACTGTAAAGACGGACTCTCAGATGGCTTCTCCAACATGCTTATATTGTCCAGCCATGCCAGAAGAAAGACATGAGGCAGTGGATGTGGTTTAATTAGGCCACAAATTTATCCACTTGAAATACGTGGAGAGTACCTGGCAATGAATTGTACAATGTAGGACATATTATTTCCTTGATCATTTCCACCTATTTGGGAAATCTACCATCAGCCATCCCACTCCTCATCCTGATTGTAGTCAGCCCATTGTTGGGGTCCTACTGCCCTCTGCTCTTATGAGACTTAAGGAGACTGGAAAAGGAATGGGGGGGAGAGGGGGTGGGGTTGTCCCCCTACTGTACCAAATACTAGGAGACCTGAACCCCTCTTCCCCAGTTTCATTAAGGAATGCTTTCCTCTAAATCTCAGTCCAATCTATTTATCTAATAACTGTGTACCTTCCATAACAAGTACCTGCACAAGACACCTGCCACAAGAAGGCACCAGCAATGTGTGGGGCTGCCTCTCCCGCACTGTGTTCCCAGATGCTTACCAATTCCTCCCCTAATGTCCGACAAAAATATATCCACTCCCCAGTCAGATAGGTGTACCTCATATTCCCAGTATAATGTGGGTGCCCACTAAGATATGTCCACAAGTAATTACCAAACACCTTTGGTCACACATGAATTTGGTAACCTCCTTATTCACATACTCCCTCATCTTATCTACCTGTGGAGGCTTCACAGCTCCCATCAGACCTTCTGTTGCAACATTTCAGACCAAATAATTGTCACCCTGAGACATACTGTACCTCATGTGACACTCTGTACCCCATGTTCACCACTTTTATATGATTATGATATGTTTTATACAAAGTATCCTTTGGGAAGTATCATTTGAAAACACAATCTAATGCACATCATTGTCTTGTTAAAACGTTATCAATATTGTATACGGAGCCATGAGATTTACTTATGACTGTTACTGAAATAATCTGTAGTTCTGGGTAACACCCTCAGACCATTTTCTCATATACAAAGACACACTGGCACGCTGGCTAGATGTAAAAGGCCATTACTTGTTTAATCAGAGATTCACCAGCAGGGGAGTTGTAAACAAAGCATTTACAATTCACCTGAAGGACAGCTGGCAGAGCACGTATGCAATGGAACTACATGACCATGACCCAGCAAGGTCTTTTCCAGAAAAAAGGGCCAGGATATAAGAAAGGGGGGGAAATGGCCTCTCCTCGCCCCATTTCTACTCACAGCAGCAAGATAGCTTGAAAGACAATAGGAGCATCATTGAACTGGCTGAAGTGGTCCTAACCAGAAGGCTTTCCAGTTTTTTGAACTGCTGAAGGTTTTGGGGTGAGAGAAACCTTTTTGCTCTCAAATCTTTATGAGCTTGGTAAAGTTTAGGAATTAGATTGTGGTTTTATCAGTTTATTTCTTGTGTAACCAATTCTGACTTTTATGTCTTTATCACTTATAATCACTTCAAATTGATCTTTCTCTAGTTAATAAACTTGTTTTATTCTTATATCTAATCCAGTGTGTATTTGGATTGAAGTGCTTGGGGACTCTACTTGCGACAACAGGGCTGGTGCATACAAATATTAACCTTTGTTGGAATGTCAGACAAATAAGAGCTTATATCGCACAGGGGTCTACTGAGCAGTAAGAGTGCTGGCTGGGGCTGAGGAATTTGTGGGTGTTGTCCTGTATGTAGCTCACGAGTGGCTGGGAGAGTATTCATGTAACTTTGCTAGGAGTGACTTTACATGCTAATGGCTGTGAGAGAGCAGAGCCTGGAGAGGCTGCTTGTCACTAGCAAAGCACTGTAAAAAGCGCCCTGGGCTGGAGAATTTAAAAGGACATAGCAGTTCAACAGTCCAGATTGTCCCCTGGGGGATGTCAAACACCCCTAGGGAAAAAATCCTGGATCTGCCCCAAATCCCTCATGGCTCTAATCATCAAATCAAGCTCCTTATGCATTCCTTAATCATTTTCACCTAGGTGAAAAATAATCATGTACAAACCTAATGTCAGATGCTTCCCAAAGTGTATATATTTTAGGAACTTATGCTCAATATTTTTTCCTTAACACAGGGGTTCTCAAAATATTATTATTATATTATTATTATTACCTTCAAAGAGTGGACAACTTCTCAGTAGAAAGACTGTCTCGGGGAGCAGATCCCCCATCTTCATGATGCTGTCATAGTCATGTAATATCCCTGTTAAAACTACAGCAGTTGCTTCTATGCAAAAGTGATGTTGCAAAGTATTGAAATGAATTTTTAAATCTTCTTTTAATGTGATTTAATCACTTAAAAAAAACAGAGACAGAACCATACCAACCAGCAGTTCACAGGCCACAATTTGAAAACCTCTTTCTAAAACAAACAAATTAATTACATTTTGTTGTTAGATTTAGGCATCATAAAAAGTTGAAAATGCTGGGCATTCCAGGGACAGAAGGAGACCTGGACTGGACTATGAATTCAGCTTCAGCACTAACAGACCAGATCCTCACCTTCTATGAGCTGTCATAGCTAGAGTAACTTGAACGAAGCTTCATAAATTTACAGCAGCTAAGGATCTGGCCTTACATTTTTATGGAAGTCACTTTCACTGAAAAAGAAATATGGCAAATTGCCAGAAAGTGTACTATGAATCAGATTTAGCCTTGCACTGCTTTCATCCCTGAAATGCCTGGAATGCAAAGTACCTTGCAATGCCCTGGTACAGTACTTCCATGAGCAGCTACTCCATGGCATACCTCTCACCTTCTGGTTCAAATACATGGTAGCAGTTTCTTTTAAAAACTTGGAATTACTTAGAACACTTCCTCTGAAGCTCTGGTAGATTCAAGTGATCTAATTTTCCCTTTGCCTTTTTCATATTGTTTGTTCAAAGTTTTTTTTTCTTATGGTATTTGTATTTTCTTGAGCAAAAACATGACAACCTAAATGCTAGGTTCCTGCTCCTTTTTGCAATAACTTCTCTCCCCCAAACACTAGCCAGATCCTTCCTAATTTTCTTTATAAGTGCAGCAATTATTCCTCTCAATCAATAAAATTCCTTTTCCAGTTGCTTAGCACTATCCAACTGGCTTTTGTCTCTGTATCTTATTTTCCTGTATTCTACCTCCTTCCCATCTCTTAAAAGTGAACTGCTACTTTTCTTTGTTATTTTAAATGGACAATGTTAATTCTTTTTTTATTCTTTACAATCAGACCAAACAGCATATGTTTCATGTGACTCTTGAATAAATTGACATATAGGACCCTGTCCTTCCTCAACCTAAATTCTCAGTTTACACTTCCATCTCACTCGGGCACTAGTGAGCCAAAGCAAAGGCTTTCCAAACTGTTGAGTTGTGCTATTTCTTGCTGTCCTTGATTGAAAACAGAAGATGGATACATATAGGGTAGCTGGGAATATATAAAAAGAAAGGAACAGCTGGATGGAGACCTTCATAGACCTCACATAGAACCTTGCAAAATCTATGGCTTGGCCTTCTTGCCAACACTCTTGCAAGTGCACAGGATACAATAAAAAAGTAGAAAAAAAAAAGTCCCAGCACACAAGATATGAATCAGAGGAAAAGGGGGTGGGAGGTGGGGGGGGGGATGTCCCAAATGTTCAAACATAAAATTGCTCAATACAAAACTTAAAGAAAAAAATGTTGGAAGGAACTGTAATGACAAGTTAAAGCTATCCCTTTAAAATATACAAAATATACATTTTTGCAGCAGATAATCTAAAGTCTCAGTGACCTTGGCTGCATTACAGGGGTAATCTTCAGGTAAGATGAATTATTTTTGAACAAATACTGTAATGCAATAAGCAAAAGCTACTGTCCTTCAGTATTAGGCAAGCTTTTCTTTCTACCTATTTATTTCTTGAATGCGTATATTTATTAAGGACAAAGCAAGGCAAAAATCACACTCTGCCCCACTGTGTACCATCATACAAAACTGCAGGATATCAGTGGAGCGTAGTAGTATTATATTCCACAATTATGGATTTTTATGTACAATCCTCCTTTAAGATTCCAGGGCACAGCGTACTAGACTGTAGTGCTCTGCTTAGAGGGTTTAGTATACCTATTCAACCATCTCCAATAATATGCAATGGTAAAATCCAAGCCCCACTTAATTTCATCTGCTAACAGCTATGTTCAGTCCACTTACAGACAGACATTGTTACCAAATACCATAATGCCTCTGAAGATCAGGATAAGTATATCTTGCTTTTAGAGCTCAAAGCAAGACATATTTGTAAAGGTCTTCCCTAAATTACAAAAGGACCCAGTATCTCCTCAGATCCAGGGTTATACAGGCCACTGTGGTCCTTAGAAACATCTAAGGAGGAGCAAAGGAAACAGCAGATGGTGAATTCTCAGTCTGATAATGATATATATTTTAGTAATGTAATCAGCACCTAGACATTACCACTGTGACGGGTTGGATCACAGAAACCGCCTTGGGACTGCCACCTGATGTGCCGGGACTACCTCTGAGCCCGTTTTCCCTGAGAGCTTGGGACTTCAGTGCCCTGCCTGGTTTGAGCCAGACATGCTCGGCTGCTACAAACACAGACCCAGGTCTGAACAACGTCCCCAAAAAACGTCAGGGTTAACTGAAAACAGCTTAAGAAGTGTTCCTGTCTCCAGCACTCAGATGCCCAGCTCCCAATGAAGTCCAAACCCCAAATAAATCTGTTTTACCCTGTATAAAGCTTACACAGGGTAAACTCATAAACTGTTCGCCCTCTATAACACTGATAGAGAGAGATGCACAGATGTTTGCCCCCGCATTAATAAATACTCTGGGTTAATTAATAAGTAAATAGAAAAAGTAGGATTTAAGTGGTTCCAAGTAATAACAGACAGAACAAAGTGAATTACCAAGCAAAATAAAATAAAACACACAAGTCTAAACCTAATACAGTAAGAAAGTGATTACAGATGAAATCTCACCCTCAGAGATGTTCCAGTAAACTTCTTTTACAGACTAGCCTCCTTCTAGTCTGGGTCCAGCAATCACTCACACCCTGTGGTTACTGTCCTTTGTTCCAGTTTCTTTCAGTTATCCTTTGGGGGTGGAGAAGCTATCTCTTGAGCCAGCTGAAGAAAAAATGGAGGGGTCTCCCAGGGGCTTAAATAGACACTCTCTTGTGGGTGCAGACCCCTTCCTCTCTCCTATGTAGAATCCAGCTGCAAGATGGAGTTTTGGAGTCACATGGGCAAGTCACATGTCCATGCATGACTCAGAACTTTACAGGTGGCAGCCATTGCTCACATTCTAACTTGAAAATCCCCAGGTAGACTTTGGATTGGAGTCTTCCAAGATCCATTGTCCGTTAAGGGTTTCTTGATTGGGCACTTAACTTGCAAATTCCTTTTTTAAAGAAGCTGACCAAATGCCTTACTAAGGCTACTTAAAATCAAACAAGTACACAGCCAATATTCATAACTTGGAATACAAAAATGATACATGCATACCAATAGGATGAATATATCCAGTAGATCATAACCTTTGCAGAGATCTGTTACATGGCATATCTAGCATAAAACATATTCCAGTTATGTCATATTTACATTCATAAGCGTATTTCTATAAAGCATTATAAGATGCAACATTACCACCATGATGGGCACTTTATAAATAGACCGATAGTGTGTTGAATGTAAAACATGTAACCATTACCTATTGTTCAGTTAAGGTTTTTTTGCTATCTTATCCCAAATCAGTTTATGATGGCTAAAAATCACTATCAGTGATCATTCTGTGTTTTTTAATTGAAGTTAAATTGTTTACAAATGCGTGACTGAGATTTTTATTTATACAACAAAATAGATACGGGAGTTAACTTTTAAAGTTAGAGACCAAAATATGCAAGGTGTATTGAAAAATGTATAGTGAAAACCAATAATTCCCATAATATGAGAATGAGCGTCAACCCAAAATTACAGCTGGTAAATTCAGAACAAGTGAATTAAATGCAAAATCACACAGGAAATTGTCAACCTGTGGAATTCACTGCCACAGGAAGCTGTTTACTTTGGGTGGATTCTTAAAAGGACTTTAAAAGCACAAAATAAGTCCAGAATATGCTTTATATATTTGCATATTCTAGGATATAGCCCAACCTAAATGAAGTATGATACATAATGACTCCTACTGAACTCTGGAACATATTCTACCCCCAAAAACACAGGCCAATGAGAGTTTTGAGCACATATTCTGAGGTCAGAATTTGGCCCTTGGTTCACTACAATACAGCATATGATTCTGTACATATCACCGCATTAGACTGTGCCAATCTCCATAGAAAACTAGGACAACATGGGAGCAGGCATCACTATTTTAAGCTGGCTTTCCAATAACTACTTTTCCTTACCTTGGTATATTTTTCACTTTAAAATATATCACATCTATCAAATAAGTGTCAGTGGTCGCACAGATGTCCGCGCAGGAGTTCCTGTCATTAATGAACAGCCTAGGAATTGTAGGTGGTTTGTTGTGTATACACTACATGCACACTGTATTTGTTGAAGTACCATTTGGGCTGTGTTTTCCATCACTGATTCATAGATCACATGAACAAGAGACAGATTTTTCAAATTATGCTCTTGAAAAAAGATAAATGATGAATTCTATATTTATATTACTAAAGGGAAATCTGCAATCATGATACAGCAATGCTAGAAGAATATGGTGTGTGTGTGATATATTGGCTAGCCTTGCTTGTGACTGTTTCTGCAATGTAAAAATTTCTTTATCCAAGGACAAGTTCTTTCACCTTCCCATCTGTCCTGTGAATTTTTTAACATCTGAGACAGGTGGCCTGTTGGAAACTTAAAACCCTGTGGGTTCAAAATATGATTAAAATCTGATGTTAGGTTCTATGATAAAGAAGAGCTCTATGGTTAGTTAAGAATTTGTAACTAACCTGCAAAATATGTCAAAGGTAATTTGAACTCTACATAACCAAAATCTTTTTAATTCCAGTTCAGCATATGCTGTACCAAAACTTTGCCTGCAATCATTTCCCCATAGGTTAAATATGTATCTTGATAAGTGTAGGTAAACAAGTTATATTTATTTTTAGCGAAACATTTAGTACATTTAAGAGGAATAGTTTAAATTAATGCTCCATTCATAAGTATGTTAATAAGATAAAAATTTAATATGTTCAGCTACGTTCTTTAATAATCTATCATAGTGCATGCAGTTTATGAATTGGTAATAAATTCTTTATAACTTTATAATTCTTGTTTTAACAAACAACAAGAGCATTGTAACTTCTTAAAACTTATGGTGATATACAAAGAATTAAAAGTATGCCAGATATGTTATGTTGCCTTTTCTGTTTTTGGTGTTGGAGGAATGTATAGCATAATTTTTTTAGACTTTCAATTATTCCCCAGTAAAAATAGAAAGAAGTTTAATTGAAATCTATTTAGTAGAAATTCAGAACCTATGCAGAGTTTAAAAGTTTGGTGCAGAATACTAAGTGATGATTGCTGCAGATAATTAATATTTAAAATGTTAAATGATTTATCTTGTTGTAAATAATTAAAGGAATTTTAAAAAGCCAACTAAGAAAATGCTGGACAACGTGACTAGATGATATACTGCCATCTGTGTTTCTCAAACAATGGTATGTGGCTACACACTAATACCATTTTGCTTGGTTTGGGTATTTTTTTCCAGGGGGGAAGGGCAAGGGGGTTCTGGTTGCTGATTATGTAAATGGTGACATGAATTCCAATAGCCTCAGAAATATTCAATGAAATTAAATTATATCGATTGGCACTCTAATCCAACATGTTATAAGAGACAACAGAGAAAACGGGCCCTGTGATGCAAACTTGATATATCAATTTCCCATTATGTAAAAAGCAAATAGATTGAAGTTTAGCTATTAAATATTGTTTAAAGGTATCTCTAGCTAAAGGTATATGCCACACTATACGCTTGACAAGGAATCTGTAATACTATGGGCATGTGTTTGATTCCAATGACATCAACCGGTTCCACAAGTGTATAACTTCTCTGACTTCAGTGCAGTTATTTCTGATCCACAGAGCCCTGCGCAGATACACAAATGTATAACCGCATCCAATGCACGATCTACAAAAATTATCTGCAGATAGCTGCGGATTTGCAGGACTCTACACTGGGGGCCAGATTGAGGCTGCGAGGCATCCCCCACTCCGAAACTTGGTCAGGGAGAGACACACTGGCAGTTGTGGGAAGCCGCAGCGGACCCTCCACCAGCCCTGGGCAGGGGGCATGAGCAGCCTCCAGTCAGTGTCCCAGGCCCCCGCCCAGGGCAGGTGGAGGGAACCAGACTCCCCACAGTGGCTCTCCCCGACTGGGCTCCAGATGGGGATTGCCTCAGAGCCTCAGTCTAGCCACGATAAGAGCCAGGCAGGCAGCTGTGTTTTGCCGCAGCAGACCCTCCACCTGCCCTGGGGCTGAGGTCCGAGCAGCCCCCAGCCAATATCCCTGCCCCCCAGGCCCTCTGCCCAGGGCAGGTGGAGGATCTGCGCCATGGTTCCTCACAACTGCCCACCCACTCTTACTGTAAGAGCCCTGCACGGATACAAATTTTTTATCCGCATCTGCACTGGTATCCACAGAAATGGTCCACAGATATAAAGTGGATACCCGTGGATTTGCCAGGCTCTACGGATACACACTAGTATAAGTGAGAGCAGACTGAGAATCAAATAACATGGGCTCTACTCTGGCCTGACCCAAAGCCTACTGAGGTCAATGGGACTGGAGTCTTTCCACTAGTTTTTTTAATCAGGTCCTCATTCTGTCAGAACCTTAACATCCCTATTTGTAAAATGGTGATAATATTTATTTGTATTAAAAATTGAGGTTCCTTTGCTATAACTGGAGGTTCTTCAAGGTGTGTGGTCCCTATCTGTATTCCACATGTGGGAACACATGCCAACCAAGCGCCCGAGACCAGAGATTTTTAGTAAGCAGTGTCCATTGGTCTACATGTGCGCAGTTGTTCTCCTCAAGCTCAGAACCAAGGCTATAAAAGGGAGTGAAGACAGACGTCTCTCCTGTTTCTTTTCTTACTATGAATATGATCATGATCCAAAGCAAAAGGGATGGAGGACGGGTAGTGGAACACAGTTAGGGATCACACATCTCAAAGAATCTCCAGTTACGGGTAAGTAACCTTCATTTCTTCTTCGAGTAATGGTCCCTCTATGTATTCCATTTATGGGAGATTAGTAAGCAAAATCAAACAGGAGGTGGGTGAGGCAAATGATATGGATACTGTAGTAGTGCCAGCCCCACAGCATTATCTTCAGTAGAAGTCTGGATCATCATATAATGTCTTATAAAGGTGTGTATGGAGCTCCAGGTAGTTGCCCTACATCCTACATATACCTAGCAAGGGTATGTCTCCCAGAGATGCTTCAGAGATTGCTAGCACTCTGGTGGAATGGGTAGGGGAGGAGGAAGGGAGCTAGTTGGTAACAAAGGATGATGCAGTACAAGCTCCATTTAGAGCAGTGGTTCTCAAGCTTTCCAGACTACTGTACGCCTTTCAGTAGACTGATTTGTCTAGCATACCCCCAAGTTTCACCTCACTTAAAAACTACTTGCTTACAAAAGCAGAGCTAAAAATACAAAAGTGTCACAGCACACTGTTACTGAAAAATTGTTTACTTTCTCACTTTTACCATATAATTATAAAATAAATCAATTGGTATATACATATTGTACTTACATTTGAGTGCATATAAAACAGTATAAACAAGTCATTGTATGAAATTTAAGCTTGTACTGACTTCACTAGTGCTTTTTTATGTAGCCTGTTGTAAATCTAGGCAAATATCTAGATGAGTTGAAATACCCCCTGGAAGACCTCTGCATATCCCTGGTTGAGAACCACTGATTTAGAGAGTCTCTGTGCAGATAGAGTTTGACCCCTTTATTTCTCTACTAGGGTGATGAAAATCTTTGAGCTTTTCTAATTGTTTTTATTCTCTGAAGAACAAATGCCAGTGCCCATTGGGCATTTGGAGAGTGAAAATGTCTCTCCTCATCAGAGGCATGAGGTTTTGGAAAAAATACCAGAAAGTGGATAGGTTTGATTCATGTGAAGGCAGGGCCTTCTCTTCATGAGATATGGTAGATGTGCCATGACTGCTCCCAGCTCACTCACTCTCATGGCTGATGTGATAGTAATGAGGCAGGCAATTCTCATTGAGAGATGGGACATAGAACAGGTAGATACTTATTCAAAGGGCGGTTTGGTAAGAACTGAAAGGATGAGATTGGGATCCCATTGTGATACTGGTTTCACCACTGGTGGGAAAATTCTGGGAGCCCTTAAAGGAATCTAGTCATCATAGGTTGAATAAAGATAGCATGTTCCTCATTTGGAGGATGAAAGGCACTGGTTGCTGCAAGATGGACCTACAGGAAACTGACAGAAAGGCCCCCATGGTCTTAAAGGCAAGTAGGTATTCTAGAATAACAAGAACTCCAGCAGAGTTTAGAGATAACTGGTGTTGTGACCAAGAGAAGAAACACTTCCATTTGGCCAAGTAGCATTTCCTGGTAAAATCCTTCCTGCTTTGGTTGAGAATGGATTGAACCACCACTGAACACGCGCACACACAGTGTCTGAAGCCCATCCAATTACCAGGTTTTGAGTTATAGTTGTCCTGATCATGCCATTTTTTTGTGTCAGCAGATCTGGAAATAGTCAGATGTTGATGGGTGGGCAGGTTGAAATCTTCACGAGGTCCATGAACCAGAACTTTCTTGGCCACTTGGACATTGTCGCAATCCGTTGCACAGTTATGGCTATGTATGGCCAATTGTCGGTCCACGGCCATCTTGTCCTGTTAAAAGGGCAAGGCAGCCTCCATCTTGGACCAAGTTCTTGTTGTATAGGAGAGGGCAGAGACTCAATCCTGCCCAGCAACACTGGCTGTGTATGCTCTCCTGTGTTTTTGTTTTTTTTTCTCTCTCCTGCTGGGCCATCTAAAGGTCAGGCTAGTTCTGTGTGTGGAGGCCTGATTCTGCCCAGCAACCTGTTTTTTTTGGGTCGGTCGTCTGGAGGTCAGGCTAGTTCTGCCCAGCAACTCCAGAGTACTGTATACAGAGACTTAATTCTGCCCAGCGACTCACTTTCCCGCTCTTTTTGGACCCAGTCATCTAAGGGTCAGGTTTGTTTACTCGTCAACTCCAGTGTGCCGTGTGCAAAGCCTTCTGACGTGGGGTGGCAACAGCTCGAAACCTGAAGGGAGGAGGGACCAGGGAGCCAATCAGATACTGACACGAGGGAGTGAGACCTGTCTATAAAACTAGGTCCCCCCCCCCAAAAAAATTTGTGTGGAGCATCCGCGTGTTAGCTGAAGGACCTGATCACTCGTTCGGCCAGGGTCTCCTCCCGGTAAAGTGCACTCGTGTCGTATCGTTTGGATTCGTTGTCATTTGGACCCGATCCCTGTCAGCTCGTCATGCTTCTGGTGTCTGTTCCGCTGGTCAGCTGCGCCTGGAGTGCGGTATTTGCTTTTTAATATCTGACAGTTTAGCTTATTTAGCCTCTTATTTTTCCCCTCCCTAACTTGGTACCAAATATCTACTCAGGATATCAGGATTGTATTAGTGAGCTCAGAATTGCACAATTGTTTAGCTAGCTTGTATTATTGTTCTATTTGTTACTGAATTGTTAATTGCAAACTGCTTTATGTGTTTGAATCACTGCTCTGTCTGTGTCCAGTGTGTGTGTGTTTAACTGGGGAGCTGCCTCTACTTAGAGGGTAGCTGACCAAGGGGGTCCAGTCCCCGCGGTCTGAGTGAGTGGAATCTGCCCAGCTGCAGCCGCACCACACTCTGGGTTTACCCTCTGTGTGAAAGCAAGGGTGGCTGAGGCAGTGGCCCGTGGATCTCTTTTCTGTGTTTGCACGGGGCACCGCCCTGACGAACCCGATTCCTATCTGTGTGATTGGTGTGTCTGCCTATTTGGTGTGGTGTGGTGAGCAGTATAAAGTGTATTATTACTGTGTTTTGGGGTGTGTTTGTACTTTTGATACCATCCCAGCCAAAGTTGCCTCCTCCCCCGGCCCAAGGTGTAAAGAAATCCCTAAATAAACGCAGCCACTTGGCTTTTCAGTGTTACCCTGGTCCTGCCTGTCTTTTCCTCACTCAATACCAAGCTTGAACGAACCCCCAGCTAATTTAGACAGACATGATGAGGATTACCCAAAGTCCTGTTGTGACTGATCTTTCGCGGGACTTGTGGTATTATTGGGATGGGAGGGAAGGCATATCTGAGGTGGTCCATCTAGGGTAGCATCAGGGCATTGCCTTTCAAACCACAACCCAAAGCTGCTCTGGAGCAGTACTGGGGTAGTTTCTTGTTCCCTTGTGAGATGAAGAGATTCTCAAGATGGTGTTCTCCACTGGGTGAAGATCTTGTTCAGAATGGAACGGTGAATTTCCCATTTGTGGTTTGTGGACAAGTGTCTACTGAAACTGCATGCGAAAAAGTTCTGTGTATCTAGTAGGTATACTGCCAAGAAGGTTATGGGGTTTCTGATACATCAGTTTCAGAGGTTGACTGTATCTACATACGAGAGGAGGGATCTTGTTCCCCTATTTCTTTACGTAGAAAACAGTGATCATATCATCCCACACTACCTATGTATGTCTGGATTTGATGAATAGAAGAAATGTGTTGCGGGCCCAACAGACTGCCCTTAATTCTAGTATGTTGATGTGCATCCTGGCCTCCTGAGGCATCCAGATGCCTTGTTCAGTGTGATTGTCCTTAGGAGTTCCCCATCCTAAGAGGGAAGCATCTGTGATCAATAGTTGCCTCAGGCATAGGTATGAAGAAAGGAACTCCCACTCAAACTTTCTCTGGATCTGTCCACCAGGTGAGAGAGAGGCCATAAACTTTGTCTGGACTTGTTACTCTGGCATTGATGTTGTCTTTGTCTGCTGAGTAGATGGACTGAAGACAGGTCAGGTGTTCGTCACTGATGGCAAAAGAATGGTGGCAGGAGACAACTCTTGAACCCTGGGACTCTTGGCATATTCCATCTCCACACGGCAAAGCTTCCAGGTGCAGGGAGAATTAAGCTAACTACAGTATATTAATTATACAACTACACTAGAAAACTAAGTCTAAGCTACTAAAAACTCCAAAACTATTTACAACTGTATTTAGAGATATTAAAGTAGGGGAAGATCAAAGCAGACACAGAGAATTCTGACTCAGGCCACAGGGCAGTAAGGAAGAACTGCCCTTTCTATCTTCAGTTTGAAGCATGGGGAGAACTGTGCATGTGTGAATCAATAGACACTGCTGACTAAAAATCTCTGGATTAAGGTGCATGATGCACATGGATACCCACGTGTGGAATACAAAGAAGAAGAATGGGGTTTTTGAAGATTAATTAATCAATGGTTGTAAAGAGTTCTGGATGGAAAGTATTACGTTACTTTATTCAACAGTCGTATAGTTAGTTTCATTGGCTGCATAACATTTTATTGTTCATGTTTGTATTACTTTCTGTACTTTACGTTCATTATTCTGTACTGTATCTGCTTTTTTCCCCTTAGCTTGTCATAAATCTTTATTCAGCAGTAAATTTTCTTTACTTAAGATCGATTGCTTTCAGGACAGATAAAAAAGGAAGTTCAAATGGGGGAACTGATTACTAGAATGAAGTGTGTAAGAAAATGCAAGTCTTTCTTTGATGGTAATGTAACCATGCTAATGTTCACCACAAGAGATATGAACTCTATTTCCACTCTTATTCCTATGCTCTGCACCTCTAGGAAATCAATGAAGGTTTAATATTTGTAGTCTATTTTAGACCTGTTGGCAAAGGTTCCAGCCAAAAGCCCAAATCTGTAAACAACAAAAATAGCCATATTTTTTAAACTAAAAAGGTTAGAAAGGTGACGAGGGAAATGAAAAAAGAGATGCTCAAATCAGGAGATGAAAATAAGATTCAGAGACCATCCAGTAAAGAAATTCATTATTGCTCTTTTGTATCAATAATAAATAATAATCAGACATCTAATATCACTATACTCAAAGAAACAAAATCAAATGTCAAATGAAATCTCTACATGAAAGTGCTGTCAATTACAGTATTTTCTCACCAGGAAGCATATGACAATTATTCATGGAGAAATCTAGAACTGAAAATGGAAATTGTGCATGGTCCTTTGCTTTACAACATACAATACAGAAGGTGCAAATCACCACTTTCTGCCAGAAAGGATCCTGTGTATTACTCTAAGGTTTTGGCATAATGAGCATTCTTAAAAAGTTTCCCTGAATACTCCAGACATGCATGAAATGGAAGTGTCATCAATGGCACACGGCAACACCGAATTAAGGAAAGGGCCCACTGTGGCAATTCAGTGTCACTCAGTATTAGGCCCTGTGTGTGGAACAGGAGCAAGAAAATAACACATGCAAAAGCATCCGAATATTTTGGACCTTTTAATGTGATTAAAATTTTACTTTGTTATAGAAATGTAAAAGTATTTTGCTTATTCACAAGAGAAAAACAGATTAATTCCATTCACAGCAATCATACCACAATAGCTTTTCTATTTTCTGCCCACAATCCACGTGCCTGAGAAGTCAGAAAGTTTCACTCTAAGTGTTAATGCTGCTATGGCTTTCCTGCTAAGCTATGCCTGAGAGATCTCTGTCGTGATCTGCTGCAGCAGCCCCTCTTTGCCAAGGATATAAAAAGGTCAGTGTCAAACCCCAGATTTTCCATAGGGTCAGCTAAGCTATTGGATCTGAAAGCGTTCCAATTGTTTGAGTTGCAAAATTAAAGAATGGTATGCATGGTTAACAAAATAATAAAACCACAGTGATATTCTACAGAACATCTCTGAAGCAAAGAATTGCTCATTCTGTCTGTTACAATTTTAAGAGCATAAAAAAAGTCTTCTCTCAAGTCATTAAAATAAATACAAGAATAATAAAATAAAATAAAATAAAATAAAATAAAATAAAATAAAATAGTAATATCAGCATTCTGTGTTTTGCCTGCATAATATTTATGTGAAAGTGGGCCATATAATGAAGCCTCCATTCAAACCCTAAAATTGTCAAGTAAAACCTTTGTATAGCAGTACGTAGGCTGGATTCAGACAAACGTGTAGTTGTTCAGTAAAACCCAACTGAGCCATAAGGAGAATGTCACTTATTTCCTACCTTCTAAGAGAAAATGTTTGTGCAGAAAATTTATGGAAACATCAGGTACCCTGGATGTGCCCAAAACGATGGCATAGAATCACAGGCCTCAAAGCATCTGGTGTTGGCCAGTAAGAACAGGATTTAGCATGTTTATAAATGTAAAGAATTTTATGATCAGTTTCATGCTAGTATATATTATTTCTCCCTTTGATTACCGCACTGAATCCTTCACAAAATGAGTTATTGTCAGTGTCAATCATTATCTAACTACAGCTTCAGTAGTAGTATATCCAAACCTCTTACCAATATGATTAAACTACAATGACATGCAAAATACAGCAAACAACATGTGAGAAATTACTTCTTTTTTTAGCATACTGCTATTCTGCTGCTTGGCTGCTCTCCATATAGCCAAAAGCACATAAACGTCAAACACACACAGACTGCTAGCAAATTTAATGGGTTTACTGCAGGTCACTTTTGGAAGCTCAGGCTACATTTGGCCTTAGTCAATAGCCTTTTCTAACTCCTTAATCAACTTCAGAACGCAGCTGCTCCTAACATTTTTTAGGGTGTCCCATTTTATAGCACTCTTCCATTTCATTCTCTGCTTTGCTTACCAGGATCTCCGTCTGTTCCCTCTGTTGTTGCGAAACAGGAAATGGAGAAAACTACACTATCAGAAAATGGATGGATTTTAATTCACTCTGTGTGATTGTTCTGTTTTGCATGTTCAGTGTATTTCCTGGCTTTACGATTATACGATTATGATTACAATTCTGACCTACTTCAGCAGGAAAAGTAAAAAACAAGAAATCTGAAATAGAAGTGACACTGTGCAGGATACAGGGATTCAATGAATGCCTGCTATGCAAATGACAACAGCCACAGGAGAAGCAGAGAGATTAATACCTCCAACAGAAGCGCTCTAATTGAGGAAAGGCAGCCAACAAGTAACAGTACAGGAAGGGACTCTTACCCTAAGAGAAACTGCCCAGCAGACACCCATCCTTAGAGTGGTACAAGAGGTTCAAAGGACAGTCAAGGACACCTGATACTACATCATTCCTGGCCTGGTAGCACAGTGGGGAGCAAAATATTGCCAAACCTGAAAAAATACAATTTCCCAACTTCCCCTCTCTGTTGTGGTGCCTAGAACACATATTAGTGAAATGATCTACTGTTCTTGGTTGCTGTCCACATGTGTGCAAGTCATTTTCTAACATCTGAATAAAGTATCAGCAGCTAATTTTTAACTGTTTCCCCTTCATTTAAATAGGCATTAATGCTCCAGTAGGCTACATCTATTTGATTGTTGTGCAATGATACTATAATGAATGAAAACCTACGCACTGGAGCTTGTTGTTAAAAAGGAGTAGGTGGGAGAAGATATTTTCTTCAGAGGCTTCATAGGTTATATATTCGGCACAGTTTATTGCACTACAAATGTACTCCAGAAAATGTACTGCATGTCTTAAGAAATCATAAGGGGGAAAAAATCATACATTTTGCTGGTAGAAATTCTGGCTTGAAAGTCCCAGTATGAATAAGCAAGACATTATGAAAGTATCCATCTGGTGAAATATTAGTTAAAGAAATATTACTGGAAAAAATGTAACAGTGGAATGGAATGGAAATCTAAGCTGTGTGGAAGAGACGCAGAAGCTTCATTCCCCAACTCATAGTTATAAAACTTTATTCTGTATAGCAGCCTTGCATATTATAGTTTGAAATGGCAGATTTACAAGACATAAAATGATAGGATTGGAAGAAAGCTCGCTAGGTCATCTAGTCCAATCCCTGCACTGAGGCAGGACTAAGTATTATCTAGACCATCTCTGACAGGTGTTTATCTAACCTGTTCTTTAAACTCTCCAGTGACAGAGATTCCACAACCTTCCTAGGTATTTTGTTCCAGTGCTTTACTACCCTTACAGTTATTAAGTAAATATCTACAGATCTATTTAATTATCCTCCTTAAAATCCCATTTTAAAACTCTCCTTTTCCACACTGTCTACAAAAAACATGCCACTACGGTCGCTCAGGCACTGATATTACTGCTTATCATGCTCACCAATATTATCTCATTGTTACCCTGTATTATCCCCATCAGTCTGTCTGTATCCATCTTTTGGCTCTTTTCTTATACTTAGATCGTAAGTTCCTAGGAGCAGGAATCGACTTTTGGGGGAGGGGTGTGTGTATACCACCTAGCACAATGAGGTCCCTGGTCCCTAACTAAAGTTTCTAGGTAATGCAAATACAAATAAAAATGATAATCTGGATCTAAATTTGCAACATTTACAGCTCAGCAATTGTACATTTATACGTTTCTTCTCCCTTTCTCCTTCTATTCACTTGAAAGAAGAGAAAATGTTTGGATAACCAACTCCCATGACTAGTACTTAAAGATCCAGACTCCTGATGTTCTGCACAGCTATTACTGTCAATTACTACTCAGCCAAAGAAGGAATCATAGCACAGGTGAAGATAGCAAGGGTGAAGCTGTCATTAGGACACTGATTAGCCTTAACCAGAATTCTTAACTAGTTTACAGCAATTTTTGTTTTGAAGTACACAGCAAGACTAGGAAGTATCAAAGGTGCAATTATTTGTTCTCTACCTCTGTTATGAAGTATTTTTTATAATTCTGAATACTTTAAAAAAATACACCATTTTCAGTAAAGCAAACTTTCATTTATCACAATAATATAAATATTTCTAAGATATTTTCTGTTCTAAACACTTCATAAGGAAATAGCTGGTTCGATTTGAAATCCCCATTGAAAATCAACTGCAATTTCTTTTGTGATAAGATGCCAGGTAAATACATAGTTCTGCTATTTCACTTTTAAAAATAAATAATTATACAATCCTACAAATATCAAAACTTCTGATAAGTTTTCAAATACACAAGTTTGTAATATATTTAGTAGCCCTTGCCTGCATGTGGACTGGACCTTCTGTCTAACACTCACAAAGTGCTCCCCACTGCAATTTCACCAATAACCAAACTGCATGCTCACAGTGAATGAAAACTTCATTAAGACTAATACTAATTTAATTACATTTTCTTAATTCATTCTACAACTTAAACCAGTTAGCTTTATTAATATTGAACTTTTTTCCTGCTGAAATTGCTGTCACAACCTTTTATTTTAAAAAAATATCTAAAACATGGTTACATCACATGGGTAATTCCACCAAGTTTTTCTACGATCATATTCACCTTCCTGGTTTATCATTATCTTGGCCAGGCCTATTGAAAACAACATTCCTCTTCTCTTCCTCTCCTTTCAAAATCAACAAATAACTCTTTATAGTTACCACACATTCTAAGTATGTCTTTGACTATGTGAGAAAAATCACACGGGGAAGCGAAAGAGGAGAATTCTTTACATCAGTCTGTGAGAGTCTTGGGATTTAGAAAGGATTCAACTTTTCTGAAGTTTTGGGATGGGAGGAATAGTGTATTGTGTTGCTGCGTTTTATTTTCTTTAAATCAATACAATTTATAGTTTTGTCTGGTGTTTTGCTTTAATTCATCTGTTCATATCTCTACTGTGCAATGTCCTTAACTTGGTTGTAGGGAGACAGGGACAGACAATAATGTTTTAACCATTTCTCAGTAAGTCAGAGATTCCAAATTTGAGTGGGTAAAGAGAAGGGGGTGATACAGTAAACTCATTTTATGTCTCATTCCCTACTAGCCCTCTATTCAGTTTCCCAGCCTTGTGGTAGGAAAGGTGGGATGAGGTGACACTCACACTGGGACTGGGTCTGTGGACAGGTTTGACTATAACTCTATGCAGATGTTTGCAAAAGATAGCCAATTTGGAAGTGGAAGTAAGGCAGACTTCTGGATAAGGTGTTTATAAACCCCAGCTTTAACAAGACAGTTCCAGTTTTTCATATGAAGTCCCAGTTTCCCAAAGGTTTCTTTCAAGACATCTGAAATGTCCCAGTTTTCATTTTATCAATCAAAATGTATATTTGTTTTATTACTATAAAACGTTTGCTGAAGACATATTGCTATTAAGAGAAAAATTTACTCTTTGCTGAACCAGGAACAATCAGTCCAGTGGAATGAGTGTTCAGTGTGATGATCAGTGTTTGGAGTGAAGAGAAAAAGTGAATAAACATAGAAACTATGAAAACTGTTTTTTTGCTCAGTCAGTGTTAACATCAGTTGTTCAGTGTTTCATGATGAATTCATTCAGAATGCTACATTACTGGAAAAAAATCCTCCATCCTGAGAAACGTACATGTCATTCTTAAGTCAGAAGCTATAAGTAGCAACAGCAACACTTTTTGAAAAAGTGTATTTTGTCTTTCACAATGGGCAGAAAAGCATTCCAAGTATTTGATTTTGAAAATATGGTCACCTTACTTCTGGGTCAAGTATCAGAGGGGTAGCCGTGTTAGTCTGGTTCTGTAGAAGCAGCAAAGAATCCTGTGGCACCTTATAGACTAACAGACGTTTTGCAGCATGAGTTTTCGTGGGTGAATACCCACTTCTTCGGATGCAAGTAGTGGAAATTTCCAGGGGCAGGTTTATATATGCAAGCAAGAAGCAAGCTAGAGATAACGAGGTTAGTTCAATCAGGGAGGATGAAGCCCTGTTCTGGCAGTTGAGTGAAAACCAAGGGAGGAGAAACTGGTTCTGTAGTTGGCAAGCCATTCACAGTCTTTGTTTAATCCTGAGCTGATGGTGCCAAATTTGCAGATGAATTGGAGCTCAGCAGTTTCTCTTTGAAGTCTGGTCCTGAAGTTTTTTTGCTGCAGGATGGCCACCTTAAGATCTGCTATTGTGTGGCCAGGGAGGTTGAAGTGTTCTCCTACAGGTTTTTGAATATTGCCATTCCTAATATCTGATTTGTGTACTTCTGGGTCAGTAATCAATTACTTGAAAAAGAGATAATCCTGTTTACTTTTCATAACCAGACTCCTGGAGAATAAAAAGCTTTTCTTTCCCTAAACTGTTACAAAATCTTGGTCTCTTCTCACTATAAAGAAAGGCATACTTTTCTGCAAAGGAATGATGGATAATAAATACAAATCAGTCTATTCAGATGGAAATTAAATGCTGGTAACTTACAACTACAATTATAAAACTTTATTCTGTATAGCAGCCTTGCATATTATAGTTTGAAATGGCAGATTTACGAGACATAAAATGATACCCAATAAAAAAAGAAAAAGAAAAAAAGGCAACAGAAAAACATGTGTGTCTTCAAAAAAAGAGATTTAAACAAAGAGCATGAGCTTCCTAAACAGAAAGAAGCAGCTTATTCCTTAGCTGTTGGGCATACTGGCAGAATGTGCTATCACCCAAGGTTTGTAGTTCTGTAATTGGAAGTTGCAGTAACAGAACAATGAAGAGTACTAAGGGCTGGAAGGGATATATCTCAAAATTAAATCAGGAGATATATTCAGGACCTTGACCATAAAGGGCCTCATAGGTCATCTTCACAATCTATCCTTTGTTTCTGAGTAGCCAATGCAGTAGTGCCAGGATTAGGAAGATATGCTTGTGCTTTTTTGCAAGATATACTTCTCTGGCAACAGAGGTTTGCTCAAGCTTGGTAATGAGATCGCTTGGCAGACCAGCAAGCAAGGCATTATAGTTGTCTAGCTTGGAGGAGATAAAACCCTGAGCCAGCTTCTCAAAATCAGACAAGGATAAACACAGGCAAAGTGTAGTTACTTTTTTCAAATGACAGTAGGAAGTCTTAATCATCTGTCCAATGTGATGTTTAAAGAACACTTTAAATTCAAAAAGGCACAGGGGTTTCTAAACTGGTAATCCTGCACTGAGTAATGTATATCTATACAAACTAAATGAAAAGTTGAGGTGGCATTAAGCTTACAGCTGAATCCACTTCATGAATACCTTCATTTTACCAATACAAACTTGTGTGTTAGCACTGGCTAAAGAATTTGTCCGTACAATAAGAGCACAGTTTGGATTTCCTTCTTTAACTAACAAAAACGGATTAGTATGTCCTTAGCACAGAAATGAAACCCAATATCAAGCCAATGATTAATCTGGCCCAAAGGCAGCATATAAATGCTGAACCATAGCTAGCCCAGAACAAAACTCTGACAAACACCACCCCTAATTATCCCAGTGAAAGACCTGAAATCACCCACAGACATATACCACTGTCTGACAAATATTTCAGATTGAAACCAGTATGAAATGGTGCCTGACAGAAAGCTTGGTAATTTCCACAGGCTGAACAAAATGCAAGAAAGAAAATTCTGTAGACCAACATTTCAGCTAAATGAAAAGCCTCTATAGCGTTCTTAAATGGGGTATTTAGCCAAAACATTTGTCTATAGAACTTGGTTTAAATTTTATTCAGATTTAGAACTGTGTTGTCAGAGTGGGAAATTCCCTTGGAGTTGTAGAACAGGGGCGGGCAAACTTTTTGGTCTGAGGGCCACATCGGGTTTCGAAAATTGTATGGAGGTCCAGTTAGGGGAGGGGGTCATGGTGTGGCCCCCACCTCCTATCTGCCCCCCCTTCCCCGGGACTCCTGCCCCATCCAACCCCCCCCTCCCCCGTTCCCTGATGGCCCCTCTAGGACCCCTGCCCCATCCACATACCCCCGCTCCCTGTCTCCTGACTGCCCCCAGACACCCTCCGCCCCATTCAACCCCTCCTCTCATTCCTGATGCCCCCCCCGGAACTCTGCCCCATCCATCCACCCCTTCTCCCTGTCCCCTGACTGCCCCTGGAATGACTGCCCCCTGCCGCCCCATACAACCCCCAGGATCCCTACCCCCATTCAACTCCCTGTTTCCTCCTTGACCACTATCCACACCCTGCCTCTTGACCACCACCCCAAACTCCCTTAACCTCTATCCAACCCCCCACCCCCGCTCCCTGCCCCCTTACCGCACTGCCTGGCTGGCAGCGCTACAACCGTGCCCCCCAGCTGGAGCCGGGCCAAGCTGCCGCTGCCGCCACCACGCAGCACAGAGCACTGGGTCAGGCCAGGCTCTGCAGCTGCGCTGCCCCAGGAGCTCACAGCCCCACCGCCCAGAGCATTGCGCCACCGGCGGAGCAAGCGAGCTGAGGCTGCAGGAGTGGGGGGACAGCAGGGGAGGGGTCGGGGGGCCAGCCTCCCGGGCCAGGAGCTCAGGGGCCAGGCAGGATGGTCCTGTGGGCTGGATGTGGCCCGCGGGCCATAGTTTGCCCACCGCTGTTGTAGAAGGACAGCAAAAAACTCATGCTGAAATAAAATAAAATGAGAATTGAAGGAGAAATGAAAGCTGATTTTTCTAGGAAATAAGTTAAAATGTACGTTACAATAGAACTATAACTTGAACATTTTTTGATGCATCTTGCCCAGAAAACAACTTTTTTAGGCCCAGATTCAGAAAGATCCTTAAGTACTTGTTTAACTTTGAGCACCTGCACAGTCCAACTGAAGTCAGATCCCATTAAAAGTCACAGGGACTATTTGTTCATAATTTTAAATATATACTTAAATACCTTGCTGAATTGGAGCTCTATAACTTGGCTAAGAAAATAAGAGGGAACTGGGCCAATCATTTCCAAGGATATCAGGGTTCAAAGAAGACTTCTTACGCCAAATGTCTTACGGATAAAGACTTACTCATAAACCATGTTTGCCTTTTAAACAAAAATTAAAGAATTTTTAGTGGTTTGTAGAATGAAACCATAGAAGTCAAATATTCAATTACCTCTTATTCATTGTAAAGTAATCTTTCATTGGGTTCTAGATACCAAGACAGACTCATTTTTTCTGTTTGGAGGCATAAAAGTTCTAAAATATGTATGTAATAATGTTGATATGTATGGAGTTATCAATAGGTAGTTACGAGTCTGCCCTTAGTAAGATAATTTTAACTGCTATTGTCAGTGTATATATAACGTGTGCTAATACTTTTATCAATTTGTGGTGACCAATTTAAGTATTGCTACATTTATACCATGCCTAATACTAAATTAGTTTAGGGCCCCCTGTCTGCTCCTAAAAATCACAGAGGCCTATCTTATTGGTAAAAGGGCACAATATGATAGGGCTACAGTTGTTAGCATCAAGTCATCTATCCTGCATATTACAGTATAGATAATTTGGGAGATTTTGCTCTAAGAAACAAATGAAGATATTGAAGTTTGTAGACGTGATGCAATTTACCAGCTTTTCATGTGGCTTGGGGAGGATACCAAAGCCCTGCCACAGCCTGTCCCATTGGTGTCTGTAGGTGAAAGGTTCTGATAAGTTTAGAGACGCACAATTAATTAGTCAGGAGATAATTAAGTGCGGATGAGCCAATTTAAGCTCAACACCTTAAAAGAAGTCAGCTCAGAAACCTAAGAACTGCCCTGGCCTGGTTTGTATTTTTATTTTTTTATATTTTTAGTTTATTGCTTATAAAGTTGCACGTCAGAAATACAACTAGAAACTTACTCATAGATTTTTAAGGCCAGAAAGGACCATTACAATCATCTAGTCTGACCTCTTCCATCACCAGCCTTTAAAGTTTCACCAAGTGATTCTTGAATCAAATCCATAACTGCTGGTTGAGCTAGAGCATAATTTTTTAGAAAGAGACCCAACCTTGAATCATCAAAGCATGGTGTGCTGTTACCAAGGTGAAGTCAACTTGGGTTAATTCAAAACTTCTGCAATAAAAAATGATTTGGGGGGATTCTATGTTCAATTTTTTGCCATCAGAGCCTGTTTTTCTCTTCTGTTATTGTGCTCCTGACCTGCTAGAGAAATCACACATTTCTGTTCCATTTTAGACTTCAGACAAAGTTAACTGGAGCTTCCCATGTTTGGATTTCCACTTTTGAAGAGTCCCATTTAGTCCACGCTGTGATGCTTAAGTATGGGTCATGTTAAACTAAACAAAACAAAGATAAATAAATAAACTAAATAAAATTTGTTTGCTGAAAACTCCTACGTGCTTTACACTATTTACAGATTGTTACCGGATATCTCTATGGATTTTATAGAGTGCTTCATCAGTAACAATTCAGGTGCTGGCTACAGGATTGCAAAACTGAGTGATTCTCTCTTGATATTGGAACACTTAAACTTGAACAAAGCCATTCATAAAGCATTCCTAGATGTCATTAAAAAAATTCCTAGATATAATTTTAAAAATACATGCTGGCACCATTCTCTTCTTTCTTGATTGTTAATTGCGGGGCTATTACACTACTCCAAATATCCTCTAGTCAAAAATTAAAGCATAATAGATAAATTTAGGTAATATGGTACGCTCTGGCCAAAGTATCTATTACAAGAGCTCACTAACAAAAGTATGGTGTGGTGTTCTTAGAGGGATAGCTCAGTGGTTTGAGCATTAGCCTGCTAAATCCAGGGTTGTGAATTCAATCCTTGAGGGGGCCATTTAGGGATCTGGGGCAAAAATCTATCTGGGGATTGGGCCTGCTTTGAGCAGCGGGTTGGACCAGATGACCTCCTGAAGTCCCTTCCAACCCTGATATTCTATGATTCTATCACAAGCAAAGCACAGAACATCATCTTTAATTAAAGTAAGAAAACTATATGTTTTGTACCTCTGAAACACTACTCTGAAGACAGAGGTGATTTGATCTACAGTACAATATATTGCTTAATCTTAGGTGGGAACAAGACATAAAGTTGAAATGGCTATCTGGTGCCATTCAAGGTCACTAAACAATGCATAGTAGTTTGTACATATCATAGCAAACAGTACTGTTTTATGAGGCCACATTTAAAAACATCTGGGAGTTGGAGTATTAGGGTACGTTTACACTTACCGGGACGGTCGACGCGGCGAGTTCGACTGCTCGGAGTTCGAACTATCGCGTCTGATCTAGACGCGATAGTTCGAACCCCGGAAGCGCTAGTTCGAACTCCAGTACTCCACCGCGGCAGGAGGAGTTGCCGGAGTCGACCCTGGAGCCGCGGAGTTCGCTTCCGCGGCGTCTGGACGGTAAGTAAGTCGAACTAGGGTAGTTCGAATTCAGCTACGTTATTCACGTAGCTGAATTCGCGTACCCTAGTTTGACCCCCGACCTTAGTGTAGACCAGGGCTCAAATAGGACAAGAGAAGGACTTGGACTCATATTTGTTCTGATAGACACCTACAACTCCAGTCACATGGAAAGTATGTGTACATGCCCTAAGACCGAATTTGACCCTTGACAAAATGAGATACTCACACCCTTTAGACCAATAGTTCTGCTGTTAAACAACAATTATGTCAAAACCTTCTTTGCTTAGAAGAGGTAGGACTACGTTATTTCTGCACCTATCAATAACCATCTCTCTAGGTCAGGGCACTGTACCTACATAACACTTCCAAAGTAGACAGAGGTGTTAATGTTCCAGACCTACAATAAATCTAAGTTAAAATAATAAACTAACACCTTAAATAAAACTATACACCACACTTTTTTTCCTTTCCTTCTTTCTCTTCTTTTATTCTGACGTTAAACATTAAGATACAGTGTAATTGCATACGACTAGGACTATTTATACATCTCTTGAAATAATGGCAAACAAACAATCTGGTTTAGTGGGTGCCACAGCTCTGGTAAAGCTCCCTCTGCCAGATTCTCATCAGCCTGCTGTGTTTGGGTCCCAATACATTAAGCCTGGTCTACACTAGGAGCGTAAAACCGATTTAACGCCACACCCGTCCACACTAGGAGGCACCTTATATCGATTTTAATGGCTCTTTAAATCGGTTTCTGTACTCCTCCCCGACGAGAGGAGTAGCGCTAATATCGGGATTAACATCGGAATAGGGTTAGTGTGGCCGCAAATCGACGGTATTGGTCTTCGGGCGGTATCCCACAGTGCACCACTGTGACCGCTCTGGACAGCATTCTGAACTCTGACGCACTGGCCAGGTAGACAGGAAAAGCCCCGCGAACTTTTGAAATTCATTTCCTGCTTCCCCAGCGTGGAGAGCTCATCAGCACAGGTGACCATGCACAGCTCATCTGCACAGGTAACAATGCAGTCTCCTGAGAATCGAAAAAGAGCCCCAGCATGGACTGCCCGGGAGGTACTGGATCTGATCGCTATATGGGGAGAGGATTCAGTGCTAACAGAACTGCGTTCCAAAAGAAGAAATGAAAAAGTATTTGAAAGAATTTCTAAGGCTATGACGGATAAAGGCCACAGCAGGGACTCACTGCAGTGCAGAGTGAAAGTTAAGGAGCTCAGACAAGCCTACCAGAAAACCAAAGAAGCAAACGGTAGGTCCGGGGGGCAGGTCGAAAAACATGCCGCTTCTATGCTGAGCTGCATGCAATTTTAGGGGGCTGCGCCACAAGTACCCCACCCCTGACCGTGGATTCCGAGGTGGGGGTTGTAATCTCTGCCATGTCTGAGGACTTTGCGGACGGGGAAGATGAAGATGAAGAAGAGGACGGCCTAGCAGAGAGCACACAGCACTCCGTGAGCCCCAGCAGCCAGGAGCTTTTTCTCACCCTGACGGAATTACCCTCCTCCCAGCCCTCCCAAGCAACTATCCCAGACAATGACGCCATGGAAGGGACCTCTGGTGAGTGTACCTTTGCAAATAGCAAACATTGTTTTTTAAGCAAGCGTTTTTTAATGATTGATTTGCCCTGAGGACTTGGGATGCATTCGCAGACAGTATAGTTACTTAGAAAAGTTTGTTAACATGTCCGGGGATTGAGCGGAAATCCTCCAGGGACATCTCGATGAAGCGCTCCTGGAGGTACTCCAGAAGCCTTTGCAGAAGGTTTCTGGGCAAGGCAGCCTTGTTCCGCCCACCATGGTAGGACACTTTACCACGCCATGCATGTAGCAAGTAATCAGGTATCATTGCATGGCAAAGCATAGCTGCGTATGGTCCCGGTGATTGCTGGCATTCAAGAAGCATCCGTTCTTTATCTCGCTGTGTTATCCTCAGCAAAGTGATATCGTTCAGGGTAACCTGGTTAAAAATCAGGAATTTAAGTAAGGGGGATGGCCATTTTCCTACTGGGTTCGTGGACTGCAGCAGCTTAAAAAAAAATCCTTTCCTGCACGTAGCCAAGCGGGGGGAGGGGAGGAGTGAAATGCCGATGATCTTTTTCGTGTTTGCTCAGCGGGGATCTTCCCCAAGCTACCAGCCACGCAGTGGGTGGGGGGGGTGGGAAGGGTGTTGATTAGCAGGGAGCTAGCGTGGTATTAGCCATGCGTTGGGGGGAGGGGTAAATCACTACAGAAGCCAAAAGACAGTGGCTTACCATGGCCGCATGCAAGCTGAATTCTGATGCCCGGACCTGTGTCTGTGAGATCTGTAACTCCAGAGCTGCAGGCACTCAGTATTAAGATGAAAAATGCGACCTTGTAGGGAAATCACATGTGCTATGTAAGGTGAATAGTGCTGTTCACTGTGAAAGAGTATAACCATTGTTCTGTAAAATGTATCTTTTTAAATATTTCTCTCCCTCATGCAGCTGCAAATTTTTCAAGCGTTCCCTCCTCCATCCCAAAGGCTAGCACAGATAAGGCGGAGGAAAAAGAAGACGCGAGATGAAATGTTCTCAGATATTATGGAAGTTACACGCAAGGAAAGAGCTCATCTGAATGAGTGGAAGGACGTGGTATCAAATTACAGGAAAGATGCCAGTGAACGTGAGGACAGGAGGGACACCCGAGATGAGAGGTGGCGGCAGGAAGACCGGCAGGAAAATCAGCGGTGGCAGCAGGAAGATCAGCGGTGGCGGGATGCAACTCTGGGGCTGCTGCATGATCAAACTGACATGCTCCGGCGTCTGGTGGAGCTTCAGGAACGGCAGCAGGATCAGAGTGCCGCTGCAGCCCCTGTATAACCACCCTCAACCCTCACCATGTTCCACATCCTCCTCACCCAGACGTGTAAGAACGCGTGGGAGGAGGCTCCGTGCACCCGCCCACTCCACCCCCGTGGACAGCCCAACCAGAAGGCTGTCATTACTGTGAAATTTTTTTAATGGCCTTCTCCATCCCTCCTATCCTCCTCCCAAACCACACCCTTACTTCTCTCCCTCTTTTTATAATGAATTAATAAAGAATTCATGATTTTTATACTATAGTGACTTTATTTGCATAAGTAAGCTGTACTCGAAGGGGGAGGGTGAGTTACTTACAGGGAATGAGTCAATCAAGGGGGGGGGTGTTCATCAACAAACACAGCAGTCACAGTGTACCCTGGCCATTGATGAAGCTCGTTTTCAAAGCTTCTCTGATGCGCACCGCTTCCTGGTGTGCTCTTCTAATCTCCCTGGTGTCTGGCTGCGCGTAATCAGCGGCCAGGTGATTTGCCTCAACCTCCCACCCCGCCATAAAGGTCTCCCCCTTGCTCTCACAGAGATTGTGGAGAATACAGCAAGCAGCAATAACATAGGGGACATTGGTTTGGCTGAGGTCTGAGCGAGTCAGTAATGTGTGCCAGCGCGCCTTTAAACGGCCAAATGCACATTCCACCACCATTCTGCACTTGCTCAGCCTGTAACTGAACAGATCCTGACCACTGTCCAGGCTGCCTGTGTATGGCTTCATGAGCCATGGCATCAAGGGGTAGGCTGGGTCCCCCAGGATAACGACAGGCATTTCAACATCCCCAACTGCTATTTTCTGGTCTGGGAAGTAATTCCCTTGCTGCAGCCATTTAAACAGAGTAGTGCTTCTGAATACGCGAGCGTCATGAACCCTCCCTGGCCATCCCACGTGGATGTTGGTGAAACGTCCCTTGTGATCCACCAGTGCTTGCAGCACCATTGAAAAGTACCCCTTCCGGTTTACGTACTGGGTGCCCTGGCGCTCCGGTGCCAAGACAGGGATATGGGTTCCATCTATCGCCCCCCCACAGTTAGGGAATCCCAGTGCAGCAAAGCCATCCACTATGGCCTGCACGTTTCCCAGAGTCACAACCTTTCGTAACAGCAGCTTAGTGATTGCTTTGGCTACTTGCATCACAGCAGCCCCCACAGTAGATTTTCCAACTCCAAATTGATTCCAGACTGACCGGTAGCTGTCTGGCGTTGCAAGCTTCCACAGGGCTATCGCCACTCGCTTCTCAACTGTGAGGGCTGCTCTCATCTTGGTATTATGGCGTTTCAGGGCAGGGGCAAGCAAGTCACAAAGTTCCATGAAAGTGCCCTTACGCATGCGAAAGTTTTGCAGCCACTGGGAATCGTCCCACACCTGCAACACAATGCGGTCCCACCAGTCAGTGCTTGTTTCACGGGCCCAAAATCGGCGTTCAATGGATAGAATCTGCCCCATTACCATCAGGATCTCCAAAGCGCAGGGGCCCACAGTTTGAGAGAATTCTGTGTCTACGTCCTCATCACTGTCATCGCCGCGCTGCCGTATCTGCCTCCTCCTTGCCTCGGTTTGAAGGTCCTGGTTCACCATATACTGCACGAGAGTGCACGAGGTGTTTAAAACATGCATGATTGTGGTATTGAGCTGAGCAGGGTCCATGCTTGCTGTGTTATGGCGTCTGCACAGTTCACAAAGCAAAAAAGGCGCGAAACGGTTGTCTGCTGCTTTGAGGGAGGGAGGGGTGAGGCTGTACCCAGAACCACCCGCGACAATGATTTTTGCCCCATCAGGCACTGGGATCTCAACCCGGAAATTCCAAGGGGCGGCGGGGGAGGCTGCGGGAACTATGGGATAGCTAAGGAATAGCTACCCACAGTGCAACGCTCCAGAAGTCGACGCTAGCCTCGGATCGTGGACGCACACCACCGATTTAATGTGTTTAGTGTGGCCGCGCGCACTCAATTTTATACAATCTGTTTTGCTAAACCGGTTTATGTAAAATCGGAATAATCCCGTAGTGTAGACGTACCCTTAGATTCATATACTCTACGCTTCCCAAGTCTGAGCAGAGCTAAGGTAGCGCCTTTGGCTTTGGGCCTTCTAGGCACACTCTCAGGGTGCAGATTCTCTGTTTTGCACTCCTTTCTAGGAGCTGAGAATCTGAATTCCAACTGTTTAGGCCATGTGGCTAGTTGTGGCTCCCTCAGGCTCCCTGGCAGCTTAAATACACCTTTCCAAGAACTCCAACCTTATGGCTTACAATTGACCCCTTCAGGGACATGTGATAGTTGAGGCACATAACACAGAGACTTAGCAAAGATTCCAAAACCAATCACTCTTTACTTTAGATAGCACAAGACATATACAGAATTAGATAAAACAATAAAACACCTGGATACTTTTCCCTGCCTCAGTTTCTTCTCCATTTTTGAGTGCTCTTTGGAATTAGTTCAGAGTCTTTTAAGGAGTCCAGGACCCTTCCCTCTTCCCATTCCATCCTGCACACAGTTTATCCTCTGGAATATGGATTTTCTTCTCGCTCCTCCATAGAGTTGCTAAGTGTCTGGTTCCTGACTGGTCAAAAAGGGACCCTGGCAGCTCCAGTCAGCACCGCTGAATGGACCGTTAAAAATCCGGTCAGCGGTGGAGCGGGGCTAAGGCAGACACACTGCCTGCCATGACTCCGTGCAGCTACCGGAAGCAGCAGCATGTCGCACCTCCAGCTCCTACGCGTAGGGGTAGCCAGGGGACTTCGCATACTGCCCCAGCCCCATGCGCCATCTCTGCAACACCCATTGGCTGGGAACTGCGGCCAATGGGAGCTGCAGGGGCAGCGCCTGCAGAAGGGGTGGAGCGCAGGGCCGCCTGGCTGCCCCTATGTCTAGGAGCCAGAGCAGGGACATGATGCTACTTCCGGGAGCTGGCTGAGGTAAGCGCCGCCCAGAGCCTTCACTCCGACCTCTTCCCGTGCCCCAACCTCATGCCCCAGCCCTGATCCCCCTCCCGCCTTCTGAACCCCTCTGTCTCAGCTTGGAGCACCCTCCTGCACCCCAAACCCCTCATCCCCAGCCCCACCCCAACCCCCTGCCTAAGCCTGGAGCCCCCTCCCATACTCCAAACCCCTTGGCTCCACCTCCAGGCCTCTCCTGCACCCCAAACCCCTCATCCCTGCCCCACCCCAGAGACTATACCCCCAGCAGGAGCCCTCACCGCCTCCCACATCCCAACCCCCTGAGCCAGCCTGGTGAAAGTGAGTGAGGGTGGGGAGAGCAAGTGACAGAGGGAGGGGGGATGGAGTGAGCGGGGGTGGGGCCTCAGAGAAGGGGAGGGTTTCAGAAGAGGGGCACAGCAGGGCAAAGGTGTTCAGTTTTGTGCGACTAGAAAGTTGGCAACCCTACTTCTCCAGCCAGCTTTCTGCTTTTGCTAGTCTCTGCTATCCCCATCCACAGGCAGAGACCCTCCTCTTTTATAACCTCCAGTTCTTTTTATCAGGGAATCCTTGGATCAGCCTAATCAGGTAATGAAAGTACCCCACCAGGAGATCCAACTGCTTTAGTTACCACCCCTTTGAGTTCAGATTTGAAAAACAGGTTGGCCCTGAGTAGTAGTCGTCATTGTCCAATGGTGTTGCATTTGAATGGATGATCAAAGTTTAACAACCCTCCACCGTCAGTCCTCCTGTTGACTCCTGTAGGTGACAATATGGAGGCAAGACAGCAGAGAAGCCAAAAAAGCCTAACATTCAAAATGGGAGTTTCCAGTGAGACACAAAAACACAGAATTTATCAAACAGAATTCATAAACTGTACAGAGATTCCACAAATCGGCCCAGAGGTGTTCAGTGCCCCATCTCAACTGATTGGGGTTTTTTTTCTGTCTCTCTTTGTTCAATGTCCTGCAAACATATAGTAAGTGCATTTGTTTTGTTTGGATTTTGACCACTTTTGAAGGTTAGTTCCGTATAATAAAACTACAACATTGTGAGGTTGCTCAACTCTGAATTAAACAAATTATGAGCTGATTAAACTCAAAGGCTATTTAGCCCATGATAAAAGGTTATTACCTCCAACAGGAAGTATTCTAAAGTTATTAATAATACACTAACACTGCATTTTCAAAATCTCTGATTAGCAATCAAGTGAAAATAACCATCCGAAAATCTGTTTGCACAGACAGTATAATCAGATTGTGTAAATTTCTAAATCTTCATTTTTCCAAATAAAAAGGAAAGTAGCTAGCAATAGCCATATTACTAAGAAAAACAGTACAAAAATAGGGCCCAGCGTTGAATGACTTATTCAGGCAAAACTCCAACCAGGTCCTATAAAGTGGTATTAGAGAAAACATTGCCTGATCATGTTTCATTCCATCCTGCATTATTCTATGACATGTAACTAATAATGGAACCTGATAATTCAGCATGATATATATTGCATTAAGTAACTATTAGGACTACATTTTAATTGCCGATTTTAAAGTCCTCAAAGATTTATTACTGTAAATTAGAAAAATACAATATCTTCATACAAAGGTTTTAGCTTGAGTATGTCATCTCAACAGGAACAAGCAATTATCTTTATTTTGCACTAAGATGTTTTAAAAATATAATTTTCAGCATCACCTAAAATTCAAGTTCTGCACTCAGATAAAGATGAAAGAAAATAAACTCTCTTTTTAATGACTTATGTCTGATTGATATTATAATTCCAGAATATCTGACTAATAATTATTGGGCAAAGTGATATGAATTTCCAAGGGCACCAATGATAGAAGTGCAGGACATCCAGACCCATTATTTATGTAAAGATAAGAAAGTGAAGAGTATATGAGTCAAACATATAATTTTATTAAAACAAGGATGGTTTATTGTGTCACTGTTACTTAGTATTGACGCAGGTGGTGGGTACACAGGAATTCTGGCAGGAAAGTTTATTTTTATGTATTTTTTAAATTACTTTGTAGAATTAACATAATTGCCCTTTCTATTGCATAGGCATGTACAGATGCACACACTCTAAATTAACACAAATTGCATATGGAGGGCAGTAACATATTCACATACTTCCCTCCCCTGATCTGTCAGGTGGCACTGTGTATTATTATCTCCTTGCAATCCTGACATGGTGCATGCAGCATTCTACAAATTCCTAAAAGTAATCAGTCTTCAAATAATATACAAACTTTTATGTTTTTTATACCGGGTCTTTTATACCATACCCTCAGGCAAATTTGGTTTCCTAGTCAAACTACTAGAACATGCTGCCAAGAGTAAGAAAGTAAAAAGAACACGACTGCTCCTCAAAAAATAAAACAAAAAATTAGCAAGCATCATAAAACACCAGTTGAATATAAGAAAACTTTCCCCAAATAATCAGTTATGTGGTAGGAATGACTTTGTCTAAGCAACAGATGGGATTCTTTCAAAAAAAGTAAACTGAAGATCATAAAAGACATACAGTCACTGAAAATGCAAACTGTATTAGTAAATCACAACTTTAAGCTGCCAAAATATTTTCACTGGAATTCAGGTGCATAATTAGCATTTCTCATCACCTTATTAAAAAAGTAAAATTCAGTTGGACAGAACTTAGATTCCCCATTTTTTTAAAAAGTATTTATGGAGAATAGCAAATGGGAAACTTTAAGTGGCAAAAGTAGCTCTCAGAATTTCTGTCTATCTTTCCATCATCAAACTGGGATTCAGCAAAAAACTGAGTTCTCTGTCTCTTTAGGTAGTGAGTTGTTGGAACAAATATCCGTCAGAAATGGAAAGCTTACTGGCAGATTTGGATCTCTGGCAGAAACTGGTGAGTGGGTGAAGAAGGAAAAACAGGCCTCCGGCATCTAAAGTACAAGGAAAAAGGAAGATATTCACTAAAGGACAGGTCCTGGACACAAGGGGAAAATATAACTGTTCAGAAAAGACGGGTAGGCTGACATGGTAAACTGAACACAACTGGCAGAGAGCTCCAGGAGTAACTAGTAGCTTCTGGTTCTGGGCAGCCCTATAAGGACCCACTCCAAATCTTTTATATTAGCTAACACATCAAGAGATCTTTACACCTGCTCAAACCAGAAAACTGATTAACAACTGTGCTCAAAGTGAGCAACAGCTCACAAAAGCTAAACTTCTATACCTTTTCCCCAGAAAGCATAACTGCCAATGCGTCAAAACATAAACGTCATACAGATTCACTTGAACAAGAAAAATTGCAAAATAAAGCAAAAGGGTAAAAGAAAATAAAACATGAATGAGAGAAGAAAACAGAGAAGGAAACAAGAGAATGGTTAATTTAGGCATGTAAACAAATATGTTCTTGGAATGCTCATTCCTACCCCTGTGCATTCTGCTTTATACTGCACACCCCAGTGGCATCCTTGCAATATTTCCACTATGTTTTTTCCTGTTTGAACATTAAGGGTAGCTATCAAGAACATTCTTTTATACTGAAGGGAAAAGAACTTTAAACTTCTGTGTTTTCTGCCTCCAACTACTAGAGTAGAAAGAGCATAACCAAGGCATCTAGAACTGTATGGAAAAACGATAAGGGAATCAACAATATACAAATTCGAATAATAGAAACAGTCAACTTTGCATAGATTTGTTAAGTTCAAAGGAAAAAAGGAAAGACAAGAATGAACTTCTGCTATAAATTCTCCAATGTAATTATTAGTTATTCTGCTACAGGAAGTCTGTGATACACCATTCCCCTCTATTCCCCCACTGTCCTTTGTTATTCTTTACTCTCAGTGTCCTCAGGTGCTAGTGTCCAACTTTTACAGCCAATATTTCCCCCAAAGCCTAGCACTGAGCTCTTGGGTTTGCTAGTGGGGATGACTTGAGAATAACATTAAGAGCTTCCTCTGCCTTTGGGGAATGACTGACCCGAAATTCACTAGTTTTATATTCTTTGTGACTGCTACCTAATGTAAAATTTCTGCACTTCAGACAGTCACACCTGAACAGGAAATGTGACATACCATGTTACAGCCATTAAAAAAAAAAGTTAAACTTTTTTTATAAAATATGAAGCTACTTTTAATGCAGATTCAACAATAAAAATGTGAGTGATGTGCAGCACAAGTGTGCAGCTATTTAGATTTTAAATATTCTAACAACTTTGTTTCTCCATGCATTCTCAAAAAAGGCATTTAGTTTTCAGAACTAGACCGCACACATCAACAGAAAACAGATTGTTTTATGAGAATTTATTTTAATATTATGATCTTTTAAAAATTATAATCAAGCCTTTAAAGCACCCACCAATGCCAGGAACAACATTCATTGACTGATTAATCACTAAGAACTCATCAGTTTTTGGTGAAGTAAATGTTTTCATCCACTATCATTCACAGCATTTTCCATGCACAAATAGAACAAAAATGGATACGTTTGAATACAATATTATACTAATCATTTCTGATACCATTTCTGGTGAACTAAAATGTTTTAAAATGCAAAGTTAGCTAGTTTTGAAAAGCAGTCACTGAGTATGGCACAGCAACTGCCTTTTATCGCTTTATTTACTATGTCAATATTCTCTCCTATGTGTTATGTGCCTGTCTCAACAAAAAATGTGTCTAGTTTCTATGACACATGAGATCTGAAAATCAATTATCAGGGCTTCCATAGCCTTGTGTAGCCTTCCAAAAAACAGAAGCCCAGCTCTTCTTCAGATCCTAAAAGTGCAGAATGGGCTATACAAAATAAATTTTACTTGATTTCAAAGGTAGACTGCACATTAAGATTTACACCAATACCTCCCATCCAGCTATTAAATAGAGAGGCATGTTGGGGGAGCGGGAAAGGGTATGTCAGGGGATGGTTGAAGTACACTGCAATCCAGCAATTCTGAGCAGATATACAGTATCTTGGGAATGATTACCAGCTGTGTAAATTAGAGCAGTCCACAGGCTGCTCTGATTGAAGAAGGGACTCATGCAGATCTGTCCAGGGAAACAGGGGAGTAGTAACAGACTCCTTGATGGCTCCCACTCTCTGCTGCAGAGAATTCGGGCTGATTTGTTGACACAATGCTCTTTGCCACAGAGGACTGGTGATGAGGTATAGAACCTTACAGTTTCACTTCCAAATCACTTGGTCCAGGTTCACCAAAACCACAAATTACTATATGTACATACGTACTTATAATGAATAAGAACAGCAGCATTACTTATTTAATTCTCCTGAACGTCCCGATTACCACATGGATTCAGTAAGTACTTAGGATATTTCCAAAATAAACATATACAAATAAGGTTTTGTTGCGCTACAAAACAGAAATAACACTGACTCCATGCAGCTCGGAAGGCACCACATATGGTTCCCAACATGAGCTAGGCTGTATCATAGGAATTAGACTGGACCTTCATATTCATTTTTTGTGGAGATGTACTGTTAAGGCTTCATGGAAACAGAGGATTGGAGTAGGGACCTAAATATATTCTGTTGGTGTTTCATCGCATCCATTTTATGATGTACTTTCTCCTCCTTCTCTTTGAACCTCCAATTCAATTAAAACTGTCTGTCTCAGGATACACATGCTAGGTTTCTTTGTAAAAGTTCATAGATGTGCAGCATTTAAGGCCAGAAGGGACCACTAAAACAGCTAGTCTGGCCTAAGTATCAGAGGGAATTAAATTTCACCCCATTACCCCTGTATTGAGACCAATTACTTCTGTCTGATTAAAGCGTATCTTCCAGACAGGCATCCAGTCTTGATTTTAAGAGGTTGAGAGAAAGAATTCACCACTTCCCTTGGCAGTTTGTTCTAAATTAAAAATTTGTGCCTAATTTCTCATTTGAATTTGCCTGGGTTCAGCTTCCAGCCACTGGCTCTTATTAGCCTTTCTCCAATACATTAAGGAGCCCTTTTAGTACCCTGTATTTTCTCCCCATGAAGATATTTATACATTATAATCAAGTCACTTCTCAGCTTTCTTTTTGATAAACTATGCCAGCTAAAATCTAAATTAATTCTGATTGACTTCACAAAGTTTCAGGAATCCTCATCACCTAGAAAAGATGAAAAGGGCATTTAAAAAACAATCCTAATGTCCTGCCACTGGTGACCACTACATAACATGAGCTACCAAAGTGTTAGCTTTTTTATATATGTATTTTTAAGCTTACGTCTTATTGATCTTTCACTCTGTAGAGGATCAGCAGTAAGGTGTTGTTGATTAACCTCCAAAAGCTGTCTCCTTGTGTGGATTCTGTGTATGGTCATGATGGATCCATCAGATATTGACACTTTTGCGTACTTTATATCTGTGAATATCAAGGAAGGAAGAATTGCCCATCTTCAGATCCATAAAAGACCAAGCAGTGGAGGAGAAGCAACTAAGTTTTGCAGCTGATATAAGAGACTTTTGTTCTCCTGAATCAAGATTAACTGTAGTGGCAGGTGAGTTGAAGAGGCCCAAGGCAGCGCTCCTTTGGCAAAACTGCAGAGCTCCAAACTGCTGCAGCTTAAAGCATTTAATTTATTCCAATAATCATAGCATGATTTATGTTCAGAATATTTATACAGTTTATATTAGAAAGAGGAAATACCTGAAAGTTGTGTGTTTATCCCAGGAACCTTGTTTAATAACTGTTACTGCAGAAGGAAAGCGTGACATTACACTGATGTGACTTGTGCCAAAAAAACTGCATTAAATATAATGCTAACATTTTGTTTAGAAATCTTGGTGATAGTTGTACTTGTGTAAAGCAATGTTGCAGGAAAAAAGTCTCCACAGTTCTCTGGAAAAGTAAATATCTTTTTTTAAATAACTTATTGTAGAAAAATTTTCCATGCAGAAGTGAGATTCTGCAGGATTCTCATGGCTGAAGTTCATTTCCACAATTTTAACCTGTAGTTAGTTTTCTTTCTGTAATTTTCTAATTGGGTGAAGACACAAAGGGCATTAGGTAGTTTGTACACTCTTTCTAAAAGCACCAGTTCTCTTCTTCATTGACCAATCCATGGTGTTTCACATAAAGGATATATATTGGTGATTTACTTGTAGTATAAATCAGGATTAAACAAAAGCAATTCATTCAAAATAAGACAAAGTTAGTGCTGAATTGAAGAAAATTGGTAGTCTCACTGTTGTCAAAAGGACAATCTTAACTTCTACAAAAACTAAGGAAAATAATTTAAAAGAAACAGAAGATAGATGTTCACAGTCTAGTTATTTTACTTAGAATTGTTTTTAAAAGGTGGCAAAGATAGTTCCCTAATCAGTAGCCAATTGCATAGAATAGTTTGTACTCTGTCAGTGTGTAAAGTGCTATCTTCCACTAGTTACTCAATTTGAATTCTCCCTGGCACAATTTTTACATAAAATATGTTTATTTTTTCTCCAAATTATCAGTAATTAAAGTGATAAACACGAGAACCGCTGCTTAGGTGAACTTGTGAAGTGTTGTGGCAAACAATATCTTATTGTTATCAAACATCTTTTTGATTATGTGAAAAACAAAATCAACACAGAAAAAATGTTCTTTTTGTTCAAAGGTGCTGTGTTTTGAAAATATTGCCATGTAGCATTTACGGTAACAGCTGTACAGTTAAACTTTAGGCACAAACTGAACTGCAGAGGATCTGCCGCATAAATAAAATTCCCATGGCAACTAAATGTGCTACTAGATAACAGAGAAAAAAGGATTTATGTGTTTGCTGAGCTGTCTTGCCCTAAAGGAATTCTCCAGGCAAATGCAGGCCACCTGCCACATGTTATATTAAGCACAGCCTTCTGGACTTATTTTCAAATCTACAGCAAAAAGGTCCAACAACTTTTATTTGAAAGTTTTATTGTTCCTTATTCCCAGCCCCTCCAAAATAAACAGTTCATTCTTCAATATGCTTCCTATATCTTGACACAGATAATTACTAATTAATGTGTTTATGCTTCTATCTTTTGCTGACCACATTAAAAGCAATACACAAGTAAAAATCCCCAAAAGCGATCAATCATGCTGAATAGTCATATATTATATATGTTCTTTTTATTACAATTTATTTTGGAAAATAAACTATTAAAACATTGATTTTTCCCTCAGTCCCCTTCAGAAAGAGTATTCTGTCTTTAAATACTATATAGTAAATGTTTGGGTCATTAACATACTACTTTTATACAACCCACAAATAGATCATCATTCACTAGCTTGTACATCAAAAAGGCTCTTTTTTTCTCCCCTTCACATCCAGAGAAATGGTATTTTTCACATTAAAGTAATGTTGGCCTTCATCGCTAAAACAAAAGCACTGTTTGGAAATGCTGAAGGTTGGAATATTGTATTTGGAAATCTGAAGGCCACACAAATATCTACAGGTGGAGAAAAACATAACCATATAATAGGCAATAGACAAAAATTACTGTTTGCAGGTTGCTACTAGTACCACTAGATTATCAAAAAGCATGAGATCTATCCAAAAAAGATATAATTTTAATAGTATATTCCTTGAAATTTCCAGTCACTGAAGTTTAGGTAAAAAAGCTTAAGAAATTATGTCCTAAAACCATACCTTCCCATGGGATAAAATTCTCAAGTAAATCCAGACCTACTTTTTGCTGCACTTTCCCCTCAGGCAGGAAGGGCTTGTGGCCTTTTGAAGAGGGGCAGAGGACACTGCCTCCTGACAACACAGAGCTAAAGGATCTGTAATGAAAATGTGCCTCATTTCCAAGGATTCTGTGAATCCATGTGGCTGACCCTGTGCCCCGCCTGAGTTGTTGCCACCAGTTCTGTCCCCTGAAGCTACACCAAAACAATACCTTCCCACAGCCTCCAAGGGAGGGGGAAGATGCAGAAAAAAGATAGGAGCAGCATTAATTTTGGTGCAGACTTCCTCTCTTCTTGTTAGAGGGAAACACACAATGTGGAGGGCTCATTCCCCATCTCTACCCTGGCCTGGCCTTCTCATCTTAAGTTCAGTCTGCATTATGGGGCTGACACACAGTCCACTGAAGTTTGATCAGGCTTAACATTAGCAAGGTGAGGCTTCTGCCAGCTCCCATGGTGTGGGAGGTGTATAGCATAGAACTCCACTTCCTTTTACTCTCCCTTGCTTCCCTCCACACAACAAATTACAAAAGTATCCCTAGCATTTTAACCCCAAAAAAAGAAAAAGATTCATTTATTTTAATTAACTATAATGTTGCCATGGCCACCAGAGCTTAATCTCTACTCAGGATATTTGTAAAATACATAATGTCACTGCTGGAAAGGGATGGGAGGTGGAGGAATATTATTCAGTTGTAGTTGTATAAACAAACATGTAGCACTGAAAATACACCTGTAAACTCATATCACTGAAGCAAAACATGATGCAATATATCTTTGTATTACACACAAGCACACAAAGTATTCAAAGAGCATATATCGCAACATAATTTAGGTTGTTTGCAGGGAATATATTTCTGTATGAGTTTATTACTATTAATAGTTTGTATTCTCTAATGAATCAAATCTGAATAAAAAAAAATTAAAAAGAAAAACGAAAAGACCAGCATAAGTTTTACTTTAACTTGAGCTTTGTTAGATGCGACCATATAAAGTACTTCACCAATAGATATGACAAATGCACTTTATATTTCAATGTGTCAAGCCATTTCAATGCTCTGGAACTATGTTGAAGCTGGCAGGCAAGGAGACTATATTAAATTTTTCTCTGGAATTGACTTCAATTCTGTACTGAATTATTGGAATTTTAGTGACCCTAAAAAAGCCTGTCAAAAATAATATTCAACACAGTTTTCAAATCTAATGCTCTATTACACATACTTCATATAAAATAATATAGTTTCAATATAAGCAAACCAGTCAGGAACAACATTCTATTTGTACTTGTAATTTTAGATATATTTTATATTGATTTGTCACAGCAGATTTTAAATGTACTTGCTCCTTAAGAGAAAATTCAAAGGCTGTGTTTTGTGATTCAATAGCTTTGTTGTGGATTTGATAGAGTTACAGGCTGTTCTGAAATAAATAAAAAGCATTCACCACCACAGGACAGCAAATACATAAACAGCTATCTCAAAGCTTTGATTTTTCAAGACTCTTATATTTCTGCATATCACAAAATTCACTTAAGAATTTTCTAGCTGTAGAAAAACATTTGCATTTGGACACCAATTAACTCCTTCCCACTCTTGATGCTCATTACAGTGCTCTCGCTGTATTGCAGAATACAAAAACAATGGTACTAGTTTTTTAAATAAACTTTTATTCTTTGGTTTATGCTTTTCCTTAATGCTTCTATGTCTCTAAACAATTGTTTTACTATAATTAGTACTAATGCAAGGAATTTTAAAATTAAGCTTTCAGTTTTCTTGCCCATTAATCCACCCATTTCCTAATGTTGTCTTCCTAATAATATGAAATACTGGATGCACATCATGGAGAAGTGTATAATACTGCATCTAGTGAGATCTTATGCTTTCACATCCACTGATGTGATGGAAGCATAGAAATCAAAAAATCTTTGTCTATTTCAGTTAAATACAGAATTCAATTGTACATCATAGCTCAGGAGGAGGCATGGTTAAATCTATTGCAGCTTGGTAAGCAACACAGAGAGCCCATCAGCAGCTTTACTATATGACAGACCCAGAGGCAACTCGAGAGCTGTCAGCACAACTGCCTGTGAAGCTCACGAGGGAAGCAATAGCCAATTATGCCCCATGACCCGCTACTAGAGAAAACAGTGAGAAAGCTAACAAATCAAGGGCTGTTTTTTCAGCCCTTTCAGAGAAACCATAAAGTTTGGATTTTATTTAACAAAAAATGCTTCTCTCTTTCATTTAAAACTTTTAAGAACAGGCTTGGGATTCCAGGGACACAGTTAACACAAGAGTGGTATTGGCAAGTCTCAGTAAACAGCCTTGGTCTAAACCTTGCCAAGCTGGATGAAAATATGGATGCAATATATATGAAAACTAACCCATAGCAAGGCTGCTATTTAATTGCAACTGCAAAGGAGTCATGGCCTTGTAGTTAAAGAACAGGACTAAAAGCCAGTTCCCTACTTTTGCTATAAACTTTCTACATGAGGTTTGAGCAAATAACTTAGGGTATGTCTACACAGCAGCTGGGTGGAGTAATTCCCAGTTTGGGTAGATGCAGCTTGAGCAGAGGTACCATGTGTAATGCTTAAAATAGAGTAAGCAGCTGCAGCAGCTTTGGATAGCTGTATGAGAATGTACCCACAAGGCTGGGTGAGATTGTACTTGGCAGGTAGCCTGAGCCACCTCAGCCACACTGTATTTTTACCATGCTTGCGGAAGCAGAGCTAGCATGTGTATGTCTACCCATCCTGGGAATTGCACCTCCCAGCCACTGTGTAGACCAGACCCTGTGGGACTGATCATGCAGCACTGAAACTAATGGCATTTTTTCCATTTACTTCAGTGAGAGTAAGATCAGGCTCTCAATTTCTCTGGGTTAAATTGATTCTCAAAATAAGGGTCCTCAAAATAGGTCTTAAGTGCATCTTATGCAGTGGACAGGCTGTGTGCTGGCCTGCTGAATTTCATCCTCTGTGTTTCAGTTTCCCCATCTCTAACATGGGGATAAGAATATCTAATACATGAAGGTATCATGAAAATGAATTCATTAATGTTTATGGCATGGTTTGAAATCCTTCAACGGAAGATGCAATAAAAGTACAAAGAATTATTAGTGCATTAGACTGACATTATATGTTGCTCAAGTATATTAGATATTACCACTGAGAAAACGAATGAAGTGTGACGTAAATAGCTAAAGATGGAGATTAAATTAAACATTTGCCTCTCACCAAAAAAACCCACTTCCACCACAAAAGGAACTGAAGTAATTGACATGCTTGTTTTAACTATTCTGAATTCAAAACACAAGTGAATTGAATGTGAGAGTTTTATTGAGTGCAGATGCAGTGTTTCAAGATGATGACTAGGGCCAGTTTTACCGTACTGTGACCACAGTACAATTTGTGGGGTTAGAGGGAGACAGCAAACACATGATGTTCTACAGGAAGGTTATAACTGGTTTTGTTGCACAAGCAGCAGGAGGGTTGCTGAGCCTGCCTTTGAAAAGGCTTCCGAAAATGATGGGGACCTTTAAAGTTCCTATATGAAATATTAAACCAGACACACTTAAAGGCATCAATCCTGCAAACATTTATACACGTGTTCAGCTTTAACCATATGAGTAGCCCCACTGCAGTCAATGAACTGCTCATACATTTAAAGTTAAGCATGTATGCAAAGGTTTGCAGAATTAAGCCCCAATTATTTTTGTGACCATCAAAGTCCACAAAAAGATATAAGGGTTTCTAAAAGTCTGTGAGCCAAATTCTTCACTGCTGTCAACAAGCTTACATTAGTGTAGCTTAGAAAAGGAGGATTCTGCCTCTCCCCTTCTGTTACATGTTTTCGTTAAAGTCAGTTGCATACCCAGTAATAAAAGGGGAGAGGGTTTTTGAAAAGCTGGTCCAAAAAAAGAACAGAGATAGCATATCAAGAAGGGAAAATAAATAAATGAAATAAAAAGGCGGAAATATTTTCTTGAAGGCAAAATGACAACTTTTGCTTTGGAAAATACAAGAGGCATATATTTCCTTGACTCCAATTAAGCACCAACTCTTCCAGTGACTTAGGCCAAAAGTATTCCCTGTGGAGCTGCACACAAGGTCTCAGCACCTAGAGATTTTCTCTGTACTTGAGTAATGAAAGAGGATGCTGCTTCCCCTGCATCACATCTTCCTATGCCTAGACCCATAAAAATGTTTAATGGTGTTAGGGATCTAAGTGGGAAGAGGAGACAAGCTGGATGGGGACACCATGTGCACTCACCTACTTTTCACAAACCCAGGCCTGCAATCTAATGATAGTTCACGGAGCCTCAGGGGATAATTTTTGCAGAGAGACCCCCAAGCTGAGGAGCCCTCATTTGGGAAAGTTCTAAAAACAGCAGCCAAGGAAACACTGTCAGCACAGTTTCACCTGCATCCTGTCGCCAGTGAAGTTGAAAAGATAACAGGGGGCGAGGAAGCAGAGTGGATGCAAAGAGCCTCTATCAAGATGTCTTGGGCCTCTAGCAGATATCCCAAGATTGCCATGGATCTTAGAGGATTGAAGAGTTTTGCAGAGGAACCCCACACACATACAAGACCTTTTAAAATTCCATGAAGGGAACTGAGGCCTTTCATATAGCAGAACAATCTGGCCCTTTAATAAAATATTCTTGAATGGTTTCAATGACAGACTAGTCAATACTTGTTACTATGCTGTATCTTTATCAGATTACATCCAAAAAAGGTGTCCGCATTTCCCTGCTACTCCCTAATTTCAGGAACAGGTTCTGATCAATATTTCTCTAAAAAACAAAGGATGTTCAATATGTATGTCATTTTTAAGACTGCATCAATTGCAGCAACTTATAACCTGTCTAATAACTCTAGGCTAATGAAAATTTGTTGTTGCCATGTCTGGTAATTAATCTGGGTATTATCTATCATTGCCCAAATTATAACAACAAGGGACAGTTTTTGCCATACTGTCGCAATCCATGTAATTTAATTTTTGAGAATAAGAAAGGTTTTCTGTTTAACCTTTACTCTGTCTATTAAATGGTAAAACATATCATCATCTACAATAGGTTAGGAACATTACGACTACCTTTTATTCTGAGGCCGAGCTCTAGAGAATCTTTTAATTTACAACACTCATTCAATCACTCAAGTAACTGGAATTTTTAACAACAAAAATGTGCCTTGGTCTTATTTCCATACCTTGGGGGCTCAAACAAAGCCGCAGAAGCCCTTACAAATCAATTTGGGGGAGGCGTACACTGCTTTCCCTGGATTTCTATGATGGAGAACATAAACATATTTGTGTTTATTTATTGTTTGTAAATTTAGTGTTCATGGAAGTTGCCTGATTGCCTGCCATGGAAAGTGAAATTCTCTGCTTATTAACAGAAGTGTGTAAGACAGGCAGCAGTAATAGAAACTTAGCTACACGATTCTAGCAATGTGTCTTAACTTTAACATGGAAAAACCATCAAGACAGCTAGTAGTTCAAGTTTATATACCAAGTAAATGCTCACCAAGAGCCAAAGAATACCATCAAGAGTACTGATAGATGAAAGGTATAGTTGTAGTAGTGTTTTTTGTGAGGTGGACAATTATACTGAAACAGATATGTGATGGTCACAAATTTCAGCCACAAACCACTTGAACTGGGGGTATGTCTACACTATGGGATTATTCTGACTTTATATAAACCGTTTTTTAAAAATAGATTGTATAAAGTCGAGTGCACGCGGCCACACTAAGCACATTATTTCGGCGGTGTGCGTCCATGTACCGAGGCTAGCATCGATTTCCGGAGCGTTGCACTGTGGGTAGCTATCCCGTAGCTATCCCATAGTTCCCGCAGTCTCCCCCGCCCATTGGAATTCTGGGTTGAGATCTCAATGCAAAAACAGTGTCGCGGGTGATTCTGGGTAAATGTCGTCACTCAATCCTTCCTCCGTGAAAGCAACGGCAGACAATCATTTCACGCCCTTTTTCCCTGGATTGCCCTGGCAAACGCCATAGCATGGCAACCATGCAGTCCATTTAGCCTTTTGTCACTGTCAACGTATGTGTACTGGTTGCTGCTGACAGACACGGTACTGCAGTGCTACACAGCAGCATTCATTTGCCTTTGCAAGGTTAAAGAGACGGTTGCCAGCTATAGCACCGTCTGCAATTGGAAATTGGCGATGACGGTTATCAGTCCTTTTGTACTGTCTGCTGATATCATGGGTGCTCCTGGATGGCCTCGCTGAGGTCGGCCGGGGGCGCATGGACAAAAATGGGAATGACTCCCCAGGTCATTCCCTTCTTTATGTTTTGTCTAAAAATAGAGTCAGACCTGCCTAGAATATGGGGCAAGTGTACTAGAGAACCAGAGAGCACAGCCGCTCCAGGTCAGAGCCCCAGAGATCCCGCAGAAATGATGATGCCATTCTAGGGGGTGGCCCTGCAACAACCCCACCCATTACTTCCCTCCTCCCCCAACCCTCCTGGACTACCGTGGCAGTGTCCCCCCATTTGTCTGATGAAGTAATAAAGAATGCAGGAATAAGAAACACTGACTTTTTAGTGAGATAAAATGAGGGGGAGTCAGCCTCCCGCTGCTATGATAGTCCAGGAAGTACAGAATCTTCATTAGACATGAAAGGGGGGGGCTGATGGAGCTCAGCCTCCAGCTGCTATGATGAGGACGGTTACCAAGCCTTTTGTACCATCTGCCGGGAATGACCAGGAGTCATTCCCATTTTTACCCAGGCGCCCCCGGCCGACCTCACCGAGGCCAGCCAGGAGCACTCACGGATGATGATGATGACGATGGATATCAGTCATTTTGCACCATCTGCCACTGGGGAGAGGATGCTGCTGTTCAGCGCTGCAGCACCCCGTCTACCAGCAGCATGCAGTAGACATAGGGTGACATTAAAAAAGGCAAGAAATGATTTTTTTCCCTTTTCTTTCAGGGCACAGGGGAAGGGGGTAAATTGACGACATATACTCTGAGCCACCCGGGAAAATGTTTTTGACCCTTCAGGCATTGGGAGCTCACCCAAGAATGCAAATGCTTTTTGGAGACTGCGGGATAGCTGGAGTCCTCAGTCCCCCATCCCTCCCTCCATGAGCGGCCATTTGATTCTTTGGCTTTCCGTTACGCTTGTCATGCAGCACTGTGCTGAGTCCCTGCTGTGACCTCTGTCTATCATAGCCTGGAGATTTTTTTCAAATGCTTTGGCATTTCGTCTTCTGTAACAGAGCTCTGATAGAACAGATTCGTCTCCCCATATAGCGATTAGATCCAGTATCTCCCATACGGTCCATGCTGGAGCTCTTTTTGGATTTGGGACTGCATCGCCACCCGTGCTGATCAGAGCTCCACGCTGGGCAAACAGGAAATGAAATTCAAAAGTTTGCGGGGCTTTTCCTGTCTACCTGGCCAGTGCATCCGAGTTCAGATTGCTTTCCAGAGCGGTCACAATGGTGCACTGTGGGATACCGCCCGGAGGCCAATACCGTCGAATTGCGGCTACACTAACCCTAATCCGACATGGCAATACCGATTTCAGCGCTACTCCCCTCGTCGGGGAGGAGTACAGAAATCGGTTTTAAGAGCCTTTTATATCGATATAAAGGGCTTCGTTGTGTGTACGGGTACAGGGTTAAATCAGTTTAACGCTGCTAAATTCGGTATAAACGCGTAGTGTAGACCAGGCCTGGATTCAGAATCTTTATTTCATTACTAATGTTTCACAGTATCCCCCTTCATAATACAAGGACTCAGTAGAACATGCACACACACAATTTGTGGATTCCAGATTTGAGACCCCCAACAACTTATATTAAAAACCAATAATAACAAATCACATTCCAGAAGTGGAAAGTAGATACTTGATGTTGAATACAAGTATATAAAATTTAACGTATGGCTGCCTTTGTATTTTTAACAAAAAGGTAATGATTGTAACAATTCACCTCTTTACTTTAAAAAATAGAGACCTTCCAATGCAGTACGGCCTCCACTCCACACAGTGGCTGAATTCCCATTGCATCAGAAGAGAAATATATTCCAATGTGAGTGATGGAAAAATCAAATAATAAATTTGTGTGATACACTGAACATAGACTATAACTGGTGAGGCAAATATTTCTGAATATCAGCCTGAAAATATTTCATTGCTACATATTTGGGAGCATGCACATCAAAACAGGGTTGGTGAGTGGGGCATTTTCCAAGCCTAATGAGAACATTCAAGCCAATAAATGGCTGCAGTTAAGACTTTCAACTGTGTGACTCAGCTATACTGCAGACATTTTTGGATGCTACCAGAAACAACTTTGCTGCTCTCCCTTCTGTGCTTCCTGGAAGAGACTAAACAAAGGTTAAACAAAGTCACTGTTCCAAACAACATCAACAAAATCAAAGTCCTTCAAGTTAACATTTTGTAGATTAGCATGGGTGGGTACTGTATGAGAACCACCAAATGACAAGCTCTCAGTTTCTGCTGCTATCTTCACTGCTTATTGCTAAGGCTACATTTTAGTCACGAGTATTTTTAGACCTGTCCATGACTTGTACTATAGACCACTGACTAAATCTTGAGTGCTCTGGGGCTTGGGGCAGCCCGGGGGCTCTGCGGGTGCTTTGGGGGTGGGGGACAACCTGTGGGAGCCGCAGGTGCTCTGTGGGTGGGGGGCAGCCTGGGGGAGCGGCGGTTGGTGGTGCGCAGCCCAGGACTGACTTACTAATTTATACAGTGGAATCACGGTGTTTTAAATGTACAGAAGGTTTTCCAGACCAGAGGAGAAAGCAGAATTTTCCTCATTTTATGTGCAAACAACATTTTCAGAGTGTGGGAGAAATCACCTTATCTCAAACACAATCACAGCAGGTGCAAAGCACCAGAAGACATTCTTCCGGACATTTTTTTTTTAAAGAGACATCTACTGCCCTTTATACTACTTGAAAAGCAATAGGGGGGATGTACTCAGGAAGTACTGTGCAAATCACTTTACTGAGCTTCCTAAATCTGTGTCCCTCGCGATAGAAGAGGGGGCAGGAGCCTGGCCTGTAAACCCTTTCTCACAGCAAAAACCAGACACCAACCTTTGGATCCGGGGTTCTTCCACAGATCACCCATATCCCCTTTATGACACAGGGTTTCCTGCAATGCTTGCTCATCACACCTCCAACTCCTAAAAGATTGCAAGGTCAGAGGCTGGATAGTGCTGGTTCCACCAACAATATTTACCACAAGGCTTTTCTTGAACCATTGTGCTGCGGTTCACACAGTTATCTGGTGAGATGATGGCACTAGATCTATAACTTTTCAGTACACTGTTTTGGGGTGACTAATGGATTTTTGTACTTGAAATAAGAAGTCTCCTCAAGAACATTGTCTTTATCAGAGGGTCTTAACTGTTCAAACTTCCCAACAAGCTTGTTGTGGGAGTCATTTATTATATCAGTGACATCAAGATCAATACCAATTTTACCAATTTTACACCTACCTTTCTGTCTTTGGGTCCCCAAGTGGTTTCCCTTCCACAGGAAAATCGTGGCTTTAAACAGCTGAACTTAAATAAACCTGAATGGAACTTCATGGGACAAAGAAAAGGTACTTCCCTTAGCTGAGGACTCTTTGCACCTTTGTTCATCAGGGAGAAATCATTTTTTTTTACTCTAAACATAGTTTATTGGGTCCATGAAGGCTAGGCTTAAAAGTCATACTCTTAGCTTGTACTAATACAGCTAGCACATAACCACTGCGCACCCAAAACTAATATTTAATACTACACAGGAAGTGGCATGACTAGGCCATTTCAGACTGGATTCTATGTCCCACAATAATGGGTCAGACCAATGGTCCATCTATTGTGTATTTGGTTGTCATGGGTTTTGTTACTATGGCAACTGAGTTAGACTATTAAGGGATAGCTCAGCCGGTTTCAACCGGCTGAGTGAGCTCTCTGTATATCTGTAAATAAAATGGAGGTTTTGGTTAGCTGTCTGCTCTCTGGCCTCAAGTGATTGCTTCCTACACCGGCTGCCCCAAGGATATAACACTGGCGACGAGGGTGAGACTCCGGTGCTGCTCCAGTAACAGAAGGAAGTAGAAGTCAAGGTAAAGAACAAACAAACAAAAAAAGCTGCTTGTTTGCACTGACTGTGAAAGTGAAACTAAAAATCATGGCTACTCTGACCAGGCCCCTGGAGCCTTTTGATGAGAATACAGAGCAGTGGCATGTGTATACTGAGCGTTTTGAGCTTTTTGGTATTGCAAATGACATTACAGAAGCGAAGAAGGTGCCAATATTCTTAACTGTTGTAGGGGCTAAAACCTACTCCCTGCTACGCAGCTTGCTACACCCTGTTAAGCCTGAGACTAAATCTTACAGTGACATTGTGGAAATCCTGGGGTCTCATTTCTCCCCAAAACCACTGGTAATTGCTGAAAGATATAGGTTCCACAAAAGAGACCAAAAGGAAGATGAAAGAGTTGTACAATTTGTAGCCATTTTAAAAAAGCTAGCAGAACACTGTGAATTTAAAGAGATGTTAAATGATGCCCTGCGTGACAGGTTAGTGTGTGGCCTCTGCAGTGAAGCTATACTGAAGCGCCTACTGACAGAGGCTCAGCTTACATTACAGAAGGCTGTTGATATTGCTGTCTCCATGGAACTGGCTACAAGGGAGGCACAATACATCGGTGTATCCCCTAGGGTGCAAAAAGTGTCACAAGAACTGACCCACAAAACGGTGCAGAGTCAAGAATGTTACCGCTGTGGTAAGCTGGGTCACCAGGCATCAGAATGCTGGTGTAAGGACCTGGTGTGTCGACACTGTGGCAAAAAGGGACACATTGAGTATGCCTGTAAACAAAAGAAAAAGAGGCCTGTGGTCTGGCCGACAAAAAGAGGAACCTTGCATACCCTAGAGCAGACCCAGGATGATCAAGGTGACACCTCCTCACAAGAGGAAATGCCACTGCATGTTTTGTCTTTGGCAGCGGGCTCACATGAATACTGGGTAACCCCCTTATTGGAGGGCAAACCTATACACATGGAACTAGACACCGGTGCAGCTGTCTCGCTGGTTCCTGAGACTGTGTATAAGGAAAAGCGACAGCATCTTCCGCTTAAGGCAACAAAAACTGTTCTGAAGACGTATACAGGTGAAGCTGTGCCCATGTTGGGCACTATTGATGTTAAGGTGGAGCTCAATGGACAGGCGGCTAAATTGCCACTGTTTGTGGTGAGAGGTGACTACCCAGCCTTAATGGGTAGGTCTTGGCTTGGGAAGATTCAGCTGAATTGGGCAGAAGTGCACCGGATGACTAAAGAAGAAACCAGTCTAACCCCTATACTAAGGAAACATGCTGCTGTTTTTGGAGATGATTTGGGAAGTATGAAGGGAATCACTGTGACATTGAACATTAAACCTGGCAGTCCACCAAAATATCTGAAAACCTGAACTGTGCCATATGCCATCAGGCCAAAAGTTGAAGCAGACCTGGAGCGCCTGGTCACCAATGGAGTCCTAATACCAGTTACCCATAGCTCATGGGCCACTCCTATCGTTCCAATAGTGAAGAAAGATGGCTCTCTCCGGATTTGCGGTGATTTTAAAGTCACTGTCAACCCAGTGTTGTGTGCAGAGCAATACCCGCTTCCCCGCATCGATGACCTCTTCGCAGGCCTGGCTGGGGGACAAAAGTTCAGTAAGATTGATCTGAGTCAAGCATATTTACAGATGCACGTCGATGAAAAGTCCCAAGAGCTGTTGACTATTGTGACTCATAAGGGGCTTTATCCATACTGTCGCCTACCCTTCGGAATCACATCGGCTCCCGCCCTGTTCCAGAGGGCTATGGACCAGATCTTGTGTGGCTTGTCAGGAGTTCAGTGCTATCTGGATGATATCCTGGTCACTGGAAGAAATGAAGAGGATCACTTAAAGAATTTAGAGGCTACCCTACAAAGACTGGAAGAGTATGGCCTACGAGTTCGCAAAGACAAGTGTGAATTCTTCAAGCCCTCTGTTGAATATTTGGGACACATCATCGATTCTGCAGGTCTTCATAAGGCCCCTGCAAAAGTTAAAGCTATTGTGGGGGCTCCCCCACCTCGAAATGTAAGCCAGCTGCGCTCATTTCTAGGACTACTGAACTATTACGGGAAGTTCATCTCACAGTTAGCCATACTGCTAAAACCACTTCATGAGCTCCTTGGGCAGAACAAAGCCTGGAAGTGGACTGAAGCCTGTGATGTTGCATTTAACAAAGCTAAGGATGCATTGTTAAATTCTGAAGTTCTAACGCACTTTGATCCATCCTTACCCCTGCAATTGGCCTGCGATGCTTCCCCTTATGGAGTGGGAGCGGTCGTGTCACACATTATGCCTTCGGGAGAAGAAAGACCTATTGCTTTTGCTTCACGCACTCTAAGCAAAGCAGAAACTAACTACGCCCAAATCGAACGTGAGGCATTAGGAATTGTTTTTGGAATTAGAAAGTTTCATCAGTACCTGTTTGGGCGAAAGTTTACTCTTCTTACAGACCATCGACCTCTGACATCAATTTTTGGACCCTACACAGGCATTCCCCCATTAGCTGCTAGTCGTATGCAACGTTGGGCATTGATACTTTCTGCACACACATATGAAATCAAATATCGGAAATCCACTCTGCACGGCAATGCAGATGGCCTCTCAAGGTTGCCTTTACCGGTCAAACATCAAGATAGTGCCCAAAAGGAAATCTTCTACTTTGAACAGGTAGAGAATACACCCATCACTGCTACTCAGATAAAGAAGGCAACCCGCGTTGACCCAGTATTATCCCAAGTTATGGACCTGGTGATGCATGGAAAATCTCGACAAACCTCTCCGGTCTCACCCGACCTTGTTCCCTACATGTCCAGGCGGACGGAGTTATCGGTCCAATCTGGTTGTTTGTTGTGGGGGAGGCGTGTCATTATTCCACCACCCCTGAGATCACAGATGTTAGAACAGCTACATTCCGGTCACTGTGGAATAGTGCGCATGAAGGAAATTGCACGAAGCTATTTTTGGTGGCCTAGATTGGACAGTGCTATTGAAGAGAAGGCAAAAGCTTGTATGTCATGTCAGGGTGTAAGAAATGCACCCCAGTGGGCACCCCTGCACCCATGGGACTGGCCTGAAAACCCATGGCAACGTATTCACGTTGACTTTGCTAGCCCCCTTGAAGGAAGCATGTTTTTGGTGGCAGTAGATGCCCATTCTAAATGGCCAGAAGTCTCTATAATGCAGTCCACTACTGCAGAGAGTACTATCCAAAAACTACGAGGACTCTTTAGTCGTTTTGGTCTGCCAGAACAACTTGTGAGTGACAACGGACCGCAGTTCGTCTCTCAGGAGTTTCAAAATTTTATGAAGGCAAATGGGATACACCACATCACGTCAGCACCATATCATCCGTCCACCAACGGATTAGCTGAAAGATTTGTGCAGACAATGAAAAACGCTTTGAAATCAGCACAGGGACAACACTCCATTCAAAAGCGTCTGGATACCTTCTTACTTTCCTATAGAAACACACCTCATGCTACGACCCAGGCTTCCCCAGCCTTTCTAATGATGGGATGACAGCTGCGCACTTGCTTTGATCTGCTGAAACCTTCTGAACCCAGACAAACTGTGCAACGTCAGCAGCAATATCAAGTCATCAGACGGGCACCCAGAGCAAAAGACCGAACCTTTAGCCCAGGACAGCCAGTTTTGGCTCGGAATTATACTTCCAGAGCTAAATGGGTCCCGGCCACAGTCATCACTCAAACAGGACCTGTTTCCTATACAGTCCGGACTGCAGAGAATCTTACCTGGCGGCGACATGTAGATCAGCTGTTGCCAGGTCATGCCAGTCTTCAGGACCCATCTGCAGTTGAGGGGTCTGACTTCACCCCTCCTGGTGAGACACCGAATCATGAGTCACCTGTTCCTGACTGTTCTCCTCCATAACTGCCGGCAGCTGAGATACCCCTTTGCCCAGCACGAGCTGATACCACCTCCTCACCTATTCGTGCTGCGGACCTTGAGCCCCTAGTACTTTCGGGTGCAACAACACCAGATGTTCGCCGTAATCCACCTAGAGACAGAAGGCCTCCTCATCGGCTGGATCTTTAGTTAGGGCGAACCCACGGTTATGGGGCAAAATAATCCCCAGGGTTTAGCCGGGAATGGAGGCAGTCTACCCTCCTTCTCTAGTTTAGTGTGTGTTTTATTTAGGGGATGTTCTTATTAGGGGGGGAGGAATATGTTGTGTATTTGGTTGTCATGGGTTTTGTTACTATGGCAACTGAGTTAGACTATTAAGGGATAGCTCAGCCGGTTTCAACCGGCTGAGTGAGCTCTCTGTATATCTGTAAATAAAATGGAGGTTTTGGTTAGCTGTCTGCTCTCTGGCCTCAAGTGATTGCTTCCTACACCGGCTGCCCCAAGGATATAACACCATCTAGTCCAGTATCCCGTCTTGCGACAGTGGCCGGCGCCAGATGCTTCAGAAGAAAGGAGCCGAACAGGGCAACCATCCCCTGTTGTCCGCTACCAGCTTCTGTCAGTCAAAGGCTAGGGACACCCAGAGCATCGGGTTGTATCCCTGACCATCTGGGCTAATTGCCACTGATGGACTTGTCCTCCATGAACATATCTAATTATTTTTTGAACCCAGTTATACTTTTAGCCTTCACAACATCCCCAGCAATGAATTCCACAGGTTGACTGCACTGCATGAAGAAGTACTTCCTTATGTTTGTTTTAAACCTGCTTCCTATTAATTTCACTGGATGAGCCCTTGATTCTTGTGTTATGTAAAGGAATAAATAACACTATTCTATTCACTTTCTCCACAGCATTCATGATTTTATAGACCTCTATCATACCCCCTTTAGTCGTCTCTTTTCTAAGCTGAAAAGTTCCAATCTTTTTACTCTCTCCTCATATGGAAGCTGTTACATACCCTTAACCATTTGTGTTACACTTCTCTGTGCCTTTTCCAATTTTTATATCTTTTTTGAGATGAGGTGACCAAAACTGCATGCAATATTAAAGGCGTGGGCATGTCATGGATTTATATAGTTGCATTGTGATATCTACTATTTTTTTATCTATCCCTTAATTAATGGTTCCTAACATTCTGTCAGCTTACTAGACTGCTGCTGCATATTGAGTGTATGTTTTCAGAGAACTATCCTCAATGTCTCCAAGATCTCTTTCTTGAGTGGTAACAGCTAATTAGATCCTATCATTTTTTATTTGTAGTTGGGATTGTGTTTTCCAATGTGTATTACTTTACATTTATCAACACTTCTCTGTTATCAGTTCATACTTTAACTACTATTCCCACATTGTGCCCTATCTACTGGCCATTATCCATCCAGAGCTGCCTGCCCCTCACAGTCACTATTTCATGAACCATATAGACCTCCACAATTTATAAAGAGAAAGAAAAAATATATACATATTCACTGCCTACTTTTATGATGTCACTGCTGCTTTGTGGGCGTAATTCCTGCTGCTTACAGGTAAATACACTGCTTTCAATGGTCTTTTCAATTCCTGTTTCCTGCTACACTTCCTGCTGTTGTGCCCTACCATGCTGGGCTGCCTGCCTCGCATTACTATGGGACTATTTCATGAAAGTTGTGAATAGCCGGAGTTTTAAAGAAAATCCCAACTCTCTCTTAGTTCTCATTGCTACTTTCTGTTTTCATGATAATGACACTGATTCACCTTCTCTTGCCCAACTTAGCTCCTATGTAGCCTCTCTCTCTTTGAAGTTTATCTGAATTCAAATAATTTCCTAATAACATGCTCACCAAATATAACATCAGCTTATTTGCTCATCTGTACCAATAGAGCTAAATGCTTAAGTCCACGTAATGAAAAAATGATGTATTTGTGAGCCTTCAGACTTTTAATCATAATTTCTTTGACATGCAGAAATAAATAGAATGTGTGAAGTGGCACCTTTAAAAAGCTGAATTCCAAACCAGAAACATGGAAGTGCAGGGGAAGATCAAGTTGCCTGCTAACTTCGCTACAGTTGGAGCCCCTAGAATTCTGCAGTACTGAAGGGCTTATTTCCACAGATATCTTAACTATATACTGCAGCAATTTTATCTAATAAAACATAATATTGTTTGTGGTGTGCATGCTTATTTTAAGCAACCTCCTTCCCACCCCAAAAAACGCCAACCAAACAAACAAACCCTGTTGTACTTGTGTTTGGCCAACTGGCATTAAACATCATCTTAACAGAAGCAATCTCACCATTGTCCCTCTGCTCTGCCCTGATGTGCAAAGCTTTTTGCTGTTTCCCAAAATGTTAGATGTTCTTGTTAAAATATAAGATGTTCTCATAATGTCTAACCATTTGTGTGTGCAGTTGCAGTAAATGTGCATGCAACTGTGGATGCATGCTACTACCTATTTCCATGCACAACTGCCCAAGTTTGCATTACAAATAATAGGATAAAAGGGCAAAGGAAGGAAAGGAAAGATAACAAAAGTAGCATCATGACATGGCTGCACGGCTTAGCTATTGCACAATTAGAAGGCTCCAAACCATCTGCAAGATTTTTCTTAAGTGAATTCCAGATCCACAACCTAGCCTTCATCAGTTGACTGATTTCTTATAGGTGCCACAACAGAAGTGGGTCTTGTGGAGAGATATGAAGGAGGACTTCACAGATTTTAGGGAGCATGTATAAGGTGCAGCATATAAGAAAGCAAAAGATGTTTGTGGAATAAAAGATCTGGCATGATTGGTGATGTGAAGGGCAATGTGACAAGAGACAAGAGCCCATAAACAGGGAAGGGCAGCATTGTGAAGAGCCCTGGAGAAGATTAAATCTAATTTAGTGGAAAAAAAAGATGATAGTGGTGGGATTCAAAGGGGAAAGTGCCATGACCAGTATAACTTCAAGAAAGAATCTCTGCAGCTATATCTTGAATTGACTGGTGAAGTGTGTGTCAGGAAGCCCACAAAGGATGAGGAAGTTGTAGTAATTAAGGAAGGAGATAATGAGGGCCTAAATAAGAGTTTTAGTGATGTGAACAGAAAGGCTGTATTTTGGAAGTAGCAGCAATGAGATTCAGCAGCAATGGGATTTGTGTAGCATGGGAGTCGTGTAATCAAATATGAGGTCACAGGTCTCTGACACGGAGAACAGTGGTATAGTCAGTAAGGTTGCCAACACTGACGGTTAGATCTGTGGACCTATTATTCAAAGAAAGCAACATTTCAGATAAGCGTGGATACATTTTTCTATTATTCTTTGTGCTAAGGTTCACAGATCTATTACAATTGGATTTTCAGATCAGTGAACCTCCAGAGTGGGAAGTAGGATCATCCCTCAAATGTGGACATCCAAAACAAGATATTTTATATAATGTATCTCCTCCATCTAACCCTGGGTGCTAAGGCATGGAGACGTCTGCCAATAAAAGGAAATGGCATTGGCTAAGATTGGATGACCAATATGAAGAATTTGGGGAACTTACATATTGATTCAGGCCTTGTGACTGTTTAGAAGTCAATACTGGACGCATGACTACTCTGCTCTTAGACTGTCAGTGCTCCTAAACACTGGATTCGATGCTTAACCAAAGGAAGAATGTGTCTCTGAATTAAAAAGTACAATACTGTACCAACTAGAGACAGTAGCCATCAGGAGGCCTACTCTAATCAATAGGAGGTATACTGACACCTCCTGCCAGGGTTCAATCTGGTAGTACTACAAGCAGCAGGACAAAGTTCCAAGATCATACTCTGATACTGTGGGATTAAAATAAGACTGATGCACTGAAGGAAGCAGTTAAGTTAGGATTTGTACAAAGCTTCCTTTTTCTTTAACAAAACGAGATTATAGTGACTTGACTTTTTTTGCGTCTCCTTATGCAGCCACAATACAGCCCTACTGGTCTGTGGACACTCAAGGTTATGTTTAACATATCAGTTCAACTGAGAACTGGGGGGGCATGGATCAGCATTCACATCGCACTCCCATGCCGCAGAAGCTAATGATCCAACCAGTGGACCAAATTCAGTGATTAATCCTGGTCACATGACATCTGAGGCATGCTGCACATACACTAAAAAGAACTGAGGACTTTGCACCAGCCAGTAGAATAAGATATAGTTGTTGACTTCTTTTTTGTGGTTCCTTAGAGCAATGCTTATTTAATCCAAGTTCATTCTAAATCTGAATGGGGGGGGTCCCCAAATGGAGGGCTGGTTTTGCAATAGCAGACCTCCTCCATACCCTAGAGTCATCTGAAGATCCAGTACTAGGTTAACCAAGCCTGAGAGAGTCATAGACTTTTCAGCAAGAAAGATATAAACAGCATCACTGCCATTCTCTTGTTACTGTTTCGTATTGACCTAGGTAGCAGTGAAAAAGGTGAGACAAAATATACATAGGGACACTGTCCAGCTATGTGAGATGTCAGTCACCACTTTACATCCCTCACACCACACACAGAGAAGATGCTGCATCTTTGTTTACCATTTTGAACAGGAAGAGGTCAATCACCAGCCTACCAAATTCACTTATGATGAACAAGATATTTCTGGGTGTAGAAGCCACTCTGCTAAGCTGACTTCTGCTATGTAATATTGGTGTTATTTCCCCACTAGATGGGCAGTGCACATTGAGACAGGAAACTTTATTCTACCTGAGACAGGAGAATTTCTTGGATAGGACAGTTTGTGTTCTTCCCAGTTATGATGAAACCCTACAAGACATATTGACTGTCATGACCAGAACAGGTCCGTTATCCAAAGAAGGTACAGTGCTCTGAGACCTCAATGAATCATTGTGTTCCACCTGTGATCTCACCTTCTGGTACCAATTCTCTGAACCTAATTGGGAAGATTTATTCAATAAATAAATAAATAAATAAATCTAGCTCTCTGCATTCACTAGTTCTGGGAGTGAAAAATATACAACTGAAGCTAGAGTTCTTTGCCAACGGATGTGATATGGGTGAGATGCAGAGGGTATACTCAGATTTACTAGATAGGTATGTGTGGTGAGGCTGAGTGGCCTCCCTCCGAGCGAGAGAGTGAGGGAGCATTACACACCCCTTGGGGGACGCAGTCTAGCTCACCCCACCCCCCTCAGGGCATGGCCAGAAGTATAAAAGGCCGGCTCTGCAGCTCAGTTGGGAGAGAGCCTCCAACTGAGGACGACGCTCAGCCTGTTCTCCAGAGGCTCCGAAAGGAACCTGCACCTGGCTGTTCCTGATCCCCAGGCCTGGACAAGGACTGGCCCGGAGTACCCACTGTCGTTTACCCTGAAGAGCCGGAAGAGGCCTGGAGGCCACAGGTTCCAAACCCTGGGGAGGCAGGAAGCAGCCCATGGACAGCCATGGAGCAGCCGGCTCAGTTGGCATGTTGCAGCTGGATCCCCACCGACACAGGGGCAGCCAATTCTGCCCGTCAGGGCCCTGGGCTGGGACATGGTGGAGTAGGGTGGGCCCGCGTCCCCCTGCTACCTGACCCTGGGTGGCTGACCCCCTACACGATGCAAGGAGGCTCTAGCCCAGGACAGGAGTTCCCTTACCACTCACCTTTAGAGACTGTTTGCTGGCTGCCTGAGCTCCGCCCAGGCCAAAGCCAGCCCTGAAAGACTGTTTGCTTGCTGGCACCCTGAGCCTACACAAGCCCAGGTCCAGCTCACCTGGAGACTGTTTTGTTTACTTGCTGCCTGCACTCCGTCAGGCCAAAACCAGCCCTGAGAGACTGTGTGTTTGCAGGCTGCCTGAGCTCCGCCCAGGCCAAAGCCAGCCCTGATAGACTGTAGTTAAGGGCTGACTACCTGAGCTACCCCAGTCCAGGCTAAAGCCTGGTATTGACTATTTGCCTGTCTTACAGACTCTGGTCCTGACCCCACAGGACTAGCCTGAGTGGCCTCCCTCTGACTGGGACGGTGAGGGCACATTACAGTATGATATGAACTCTGGATCACTGGGGCATGCCTATGAATGAGATCAGAATTCCCAATAAGTTCCAATGAAAATTAGATTTTTGTTTCTGTGATACCACTCCATTATGACCCTATTCATCTTCTGTTACTATTAATCTCAGATAAGAACTTGTACCTGAGAGTATTGATCCTCAGCTTAGGCCTATGATTGGCTTCTCTGGTACCATCTGCTTGTCTTGAACCCAAGATATTCCAGGAACTGCATCATTCTTACTTAAACATATATATCATTTCCTTCATTTGTAAATATAAGGGGAAAGAGATAATAGCACAAAAAGCTATCGCCATCCTTTGCAATATAAGCTTATCTAGGGGGCTGAACTTAACTTTTTTTCTATTACTAAAAGAGCAGTACCTGCTATTATGTATCAAGTACCTTATGAAATTACTCTGTAGACACCAATTACTTACACAGTACAGAATGCATTTTTCTGCTAGGAAAAATTAAGTCTTAGCAATGAAACCACCATGCCCAACAATTTACACAAGAAAAAGGAATAGAGAATACATATATTAGTGGAACAAACAAAAGCGGTTTTCCCTCTATGCTTCTGATTTCAGCCAGCTCTTAAATCTTAGTGGAAATGAGTATTGTGGTCTCAGAATTGAAATCACCATGCCCAACAATTTGCTCAAGAAAAAGGAAGACAGGACACATAAATAAGTGGAACAAATGTGTTTTCTCTCTACACTGACTTCAGCCAGCTCTTACATCCTAGTGGAAATGAAGTTGGTGACTGCAGCTGAATTTCTCAGTCAGCATCAGAAAACTAGTTTCAGTTATTACCTATAATTCAGAGTGATTAAAAGAACCTAATCTGGAGAGCTCTAGGACTGACGTAACTTGTATACTATGTTAACATTCCTCTCACCTCAAGAAAGGAAGATTAATCAAAGCCAGGGTCAAGATCGCTGGCCAGCAGTCAATGCATCACATGTTTAGTAAAGATAAATAAATGTCTTAAATTATTACAGTTCGTCAACCTTCACCAACCATATATATCCCCCTCAAATGTTTAAATACTGCCCCTGATTAAATGCCCCATAAATAAAAAGAGCTCATTGTGCAATATTAAATGTGAACTGATGCTGATGAAAGCTTAGCTTTTAAGATCACAGCCGCTTGTCTGAATTATTGTCCATTTAGGTATGAACTTTTAATTTAATTTTAAATACATTTTATTATGCGATGTTTATGACCAGAGGACTAACAGTACTTTGAGAATGCACATGACGCAAGCACTGTTCTATTTCAGCACATACCTCTATCAATGTACTGGAATGCTGATCTAAATCACTTTTGCATGCTAAACCCCTATGCAAAGGAGTCTGCCAATTGTACTAGAGTGTTACAATCTGAACATAAATCCATTGAGGATTATTTTGCCATCATTAAAATAATTTTGATTTGGACCTAACAATGTGCATTATCCCAATAACTGGAGCTTGGGCAGTTTAAAAGAAGAACTAGGTTTCACAGGACACAATAACTGAATCCTTCACTGACATACAGAAGTCCAAAATAATGTAATTTGCATGTAGAATAATTACAGGGTTTGAAATGGAATTCTCCTGGTTAATAATATGAGAGATCCAAGTTCAAAAACATCACTGGAACTTCTACTCCTCATATTGTCTCACGTAAAATAATCAGTGGGCAAAAGATGTAGCCATAGTCATTGTTCCCTAGAACAACCTACAAAATTGCTGCACAGGACCAATGCTATGTGTTACCCACACAATGGCACACTTAAATCTGCTTGTTAGCCTGCCTGCTGTATTTAGTCTGGGAGAAGAGAGAAGAGAAGCAGGATAAAACCACAAAAAGGCAACTGAAAAATGGAAGTTAGAGGCAAAATTCAGGGTTACCACTTGGACTTGTAAACTCTTCACTCTGTTAGCACCTCTGATAATTGTGGGCAACTTTGGCCCACCCCAATGAGACAAGAGAATATGCATAATAAATTTATGTGTGGTATTTCACTGAGAAAACAAGAAGGGAGAAAAATGACATCCCCATAAATAAAATGCTTTCAGGTTCCTATTCGTGCAATTTGCAAATATTCATGGAACTGTAATAATACATGCATAGGATTATATCACCTGCAGATCATAGTTAAACAATTTAAAGGGCGTTATAGTACAGAAAGTAGGCCTACCACTAAAGTTAAACTGCAGCTACTTTCTTAGAGGAGACATTTACAATGTATTCTTCTATTCATTTCAGTACTCAGTATTATACTGTATTTTTTTTAATTCATCTGGACAAGATCTCTTTTCAACAAGAATAACGGGAAGTATGGGATTTATTGCTATAATGAAGTTCTTTCAAATCTCTGTTTTCCTTTTATAAAGGACAGGAGGATAGGCGTTCATCTCATCAGGCAGCTTATTAGGATTAGCACTGAATAAGACACCGCAGAATGTCAAGCCTATCAGTTACTAAACATGCATCATACAAACTTTGTCTTTGCGAGAACCTCTGCTCTGCATTTGTCATCCACCTGAATAATTAACTAGTACATGCTGCCTGCCAGCAGTTTGGGGAATTAATTTTCACACATTAAATGCAGATCACATCCGCAAAAACTCAGACCACACACATTCTGTACTACAATCTTTCAAACATTAAGAGGCAAAGAAATAAACTTTGCTGTGCTCAAACTTGGTTGTGACTGAAAACTTAATGATTATGAAGTCATGCCTCTGATAAATCTCAAGTATTTCTGATGACATCTGACTAACGTAATTAACTACTGTATGTCCTCAATTGACTTTAACTCTTCTGTTAACTGATAGCAATGGAAAAAAGCCATTTAATTCTTCCTTTAAATTATTGTTAATCTTGATTGTAGCTCTGTACTTGTTAATTTTGACTGTAGTTCTGTTCCTCTCATTACTGAGAGATCTAATATAAGAGCCAATGTTTGTAAATGGCTGAGCTTTTTGAACATGAAGGGCGACTATATGCTTTTAAAAATTACAATCCTTCCCCCCCTAATTTTTAAGTGTGTACAGTAAAATCAAGGAGTTAAAAGGGAAAAAATCAGATATTATACTTTCTACAAAACATGACAATGTACACCACAAATCAGTGGATTTCTGAGAAACTGAATACATTTCCAATGGAAAAAAATATAGTGGATATATTGAAAATGGCAATTAAAAACAGCCCTCCAAACACACACAATCATTTGATGAGAGTCTTAACCTGAAGTTCTGCTTGTGGTTGGTTTACCTTGTGGAGTTTTCTGGAATTATCTCCTCTAGCGAAGGGAGTTGGGTGAGTAAAGATTGAGGCATCCTAAACCTGCAAATTCCAGGGATCTAGATGGGACAGCATCCTTCTTGGATTGCTATCCATCCACATGGTAAAGCTGGCCCTTCTAAGAAGCACATTCCTTAGCTCATAGGAGTCCCTATGCAGCTGCTCATTAACTAATTACTTCCCCACCAAGTTTCCACATGGAAATCTGTAAGCTGAGAAGAGAACAATGCTACAGACTATGCTCCTTCTATCCCACACTGCTCCTAAAGCCCAGAGGAAGGAAGACCCATGGAGGTCTCTGGGAAGGAGGACAACATGGCAGAAGCAGCACATACTTCTATAAGGAGTTACACCGAAGTAAGCATAGCAGTGAATCTATGACAACATTCGTAAATTTCATGGAAGCCACAAGTCCAATGCTTGGACCTGATTCTGCAAGCCCTCTGTGCACTGAACTCCCACTGAAGGCAATAGGCGTGACATGTAAATAACATGTAGGAGCCCTTCATGTCAAAGAGAGGAGAGATTTCAATTTAAGCATTCAACCGACTTTCTGCCTGTTCTTTCTTGGGTTAGAATATTGCCATAGAACAGCAACCGTTCAAAAGCCCACTCCATCTGATTAAGCCATTCCTACTAGTTAACATTCTGTGGTTTAAAAGGAAAAATCAATCATGTCTTTTGGACAAACACTCCATTGTCCCTCTCAAAATGGCACCTTGCCTTTGGTTATATTCACAGTGTGCCTTGTACTCAAATCTTTATTTGGTACCATTTAAAGAAAATAGCCCAATTAATCAACGTAGAATTGAAGTGCTAATCCTATGGAAGTATTTGAGACATACAGTAATACCAGACGATTCCATCATGAATGTTATTACAGAAATATCAAAAGGTATTAATTATTGAAAAGCCTTATTTTAAAATGTTACCTTCTATTTATTGTTAGCCTGGCTGCTGCTTGTAATAAAGATGTTTACCAATTCCTTCTGTAGTAATGAATGTGAAAAATGGTGATCAAGTTTTCCTTGGAAGCTTTACATACAGAACAAGCTACACAGAGGTAAGGAAAAACTCAGATTTGCCATTCTAGACAGGGAATCAAAGCATACCTGAACACTTAGAGAATACAACACCAGTGGTCCTTCTTTAGCTGTAACACAGTTTATGATATATTATGATAGGCCATTGTCTTTGTCACTTCTTAAAATATGGTTACATTTTGAATGTATAATTTCAAAGTATTCCTGCTATCATAAAGATACTACCAAGAAATAAAATGATTACTATTTCTGTGACCTACATTAAAATAGTCACCCTAATGTGAATGAAGTACCAGTTAATCATCAGAATAAACAAAAATCTATTAAAAATTATATTGAGGTGATTAACTTATTTCATTACTAAACACTAATGCAATCATTTACACAAAAATCATTTTTTTTGTTCTTTGCTCATTAATAATCACATCAGAAAACAAATATTTTGCATCAAATTAACATACTGCATTCAGTTAGCTTTCCTTCTGTTTCTGAAAAAAGTGGTAACGGGTTTTTTTATCTCTAATATTAGAATACATATTTTGTACTGGGAAATGATTCCATGCATGGACTGAGAATTTTTAATCCATATTCTCCATGTTTAATATTTTGTTACCGTTACTGAAATTTAAATTGAAAAGACTTGGTATTGTCCAGAGCAGAAACCTAGCTCTAAACACAGTGTGATGATCACTTGCAAACTAAAACTGGGGCCCTGCCCTTGGCCCATGGGCTTAATCTCTAGGTATTGCTGAAAATGTTCCATTCACAAACCTCTACCATGATTTGTCTATTTCTACAACCCCTAGATCCCCATCCATAGTTTCAGCTGTAGACATAAGTGTTCTGGGTGGGAGTGGGAGGGAGAGGTTGCATAACTCAGAATTGCAGCTACCACTTCTGAAAAACAACAACATGCACAATAATTTAAACTAGGATCACTAGACAGTCAAAACTTCAGCTGATTCATTTTGCTGGATTTAACATATCTTTTTTTAAAAATTTGCACTTTAAAAAAATAAACTTAAATAGTATCTATCAATCTATCTACCTATCGAGAGACAGATGACTAACCCATTGACTATTAATTTTAAAAAATGAGAAAGGAAAAAAATGCTGATTGAAAATTAAACCTTAATATTCCTTTCACTACTGAGTAGAAGACAAACACCATTTCTACTTCACATTTAGTCCAAATTTTCTTTACATTATAGTATTTTAATTCACCACTCATTGTTATTGAGCATTTTTACATGGGACAATAAACAAACACGATAAATGTATTTAGTGAAGCGCTGATTTTTTTTTTAATAGCTTGATCTCAAACTGGATGCAAGTACAAGGCATTATAACAAGCAGATGTCAGTTTAAAACAGTTAGTGACAGACTCTCTTTTCTTTAGATCTTTTTACCTACCATAACTGATCTCAAGCAAATAATATTCTAGCAATTAGTAAACAAAGTCGTTGTCCAGCTATACCGAAAGAAGACCAGGAGACACTTGATATGGTTTTAATCAGGCTGCAACTTTATTATTAGATGTCTGGGACTACCCAGCAAATAAAAGTGTACAATTCAGGTAACTCCATGATTATTCAGTCTGTACCCGAGTGGCTTCCACCAGCCCTCCTCTTTTTCCATGCAGGTTCCCAGCCAATCAATTGCTGGGACCTTACCATCCTCCCCGCCCCCAAATGAGGGTTAAGGTAGGCTATAAGGAATGGGGGTTGGCTCCCTGCTGAGCCAGTCATAGGAGCCCTGACACCACCACCACCCTCCCACTTGCGCTCCATTAACAAACACCTCCTTTTAAAGTACTTTACCAACCCATTTATCTGGTCACTGTATCCCTTCCCAATGGAGTACCTGCACTAGACAGCCGCCCCACACTTACATAATGATTTGCAATATCATAGCCTAACTGCCTTCCTTACTCACCATAACAAAATCCTCCCTGAACCTATGGTGGGGAAGGAGAAAAACCCCTCACTCACTCCACTTTGGTCAACCTGTTGGTGAGGGAAAAATTTCTTCCCAGCCCCCCTAGAAAGGTGTGACTAGGATGATGCCAACAGCATGTCCTCACTAAACCTGGTATTTTGCCACCCCCAAGGGGAGGGAGGATGGGTGCTTCTCCGCCTGGTCTGGGGAAAAGGGGCTTACAGTGAGAGGCCCAACAGAACTGAGTATCTATATATGTTGTCATTTGGTGTCACAGGAACAAGTATAATAATCTTGTTTTGAGAGTAGGGGGCAGGATGTTTATAAAACATACCAAGCTACAAAGGCACCATGCTCTTAGGAGACTTGGTGAATATTTTTTTAAACGAGTGTATTAATGAGGTGCACAGTTAATGCTTCTAATGGAAAGTTGCCTACCCTCATAATATTTAGTCAATATGCTGTTTTAACTCACATCAAATGAACAAGTATACTTTAAATAGAAATAATAATTCTTCAGATTTTATTTAAATATTATTTTGCAACAAACATTACATATGCATTATTTTTATTTTCTAAAGTAATTCCACTATAGAAAAGAATTCAGTACACACTCAAAATTTTGGTTTTGACCACAGAGCTAAGAGACCAGAACCGTCATGATATAACAATGAGCCAGTAAAGAACAAAGGGGCTTGGTAAGACAAATGAAATGCATATAGACTGAATGTAACTACCCAATTGAAATTTAGTCTGTGATCACTGGGACTAACATTAGGGATAAGCCAACTGATTGAGAAAGAGAAGATGTGACCCAAAATTCACACTGAACCCCCTTCAGTTCCTTCTCTCCTGCAGACTCCTTGACAAGAACTTTGAAGTAGAGGGGAGGAGGGTGGGTTGTGGAGCACCCCATGAGGGACACATCTCGAAGAACCATCATTACTGCACAAGGTGAGTAACTCTCTCATCTAAGGATACTCCACTGTAGCAGACTCCTGAGCAGTATCCCCACCGTAGGGCTGGGGTTTCTGCAGATGGCATTGGAAGCAGAGTCTCCAGTAATCAGATAATTTTCTGAAAAGGTATGTGCAGACATCCAGGTTGCCTCTGTACAGATTTCTGAGATGGGGCATTATTGAGAAAGGCGACGGAGAAAGAAACCGACTTTGTGGAGTGAGTGCAAATACTGGTATGATGCAAATCTGATAGAATTGTTTAAAACAGTCCAAAACCCATTTGGAGAGTCTCTGGGCCCATATGACTGAGCCCTTAGAGCTCTCCACAGTAGAAAAGAAAAGCATAAGACATTTCTTAAATGCCTTTGTCCTATTCAAGTAAAAGGCCAGGCTTCTCCTAACATCTAGCATGTGCAGTTTAGCCTTCCTGTTATTACGGTGAGGCTTGGGGTAAAAGGTCGGGAGGTGAATCAGTTGGTTTATGTGAAAGGGGGAGGTCACCTTGAGGATGAAGTTCAGGTGCAGTCTGAGTGTGTCCTTGTCCTGAAAGAATATTGTGGTTGGGGGAGGAGGTGCCATCACTGTGGCTATTTTCCTCGCCGAGCTGATCCCCACCAGAAAGGCCATATTCATTGACAGGTGTGTGAGCAAAGGGAGGTCTAGTCAGACTTTTTGGTACTAGGTTTAGGTCCCGTGTTGGGGTAGGATGTCTGGGTTGTGGATAAAAGGTTTACTATACCCCTGAGGAATTGTTTTGTGATCAGGTGTGAGAATACTGCGTATCCCTCTACTTGTCGATGGAAGGCTGCTATAGCCACTAGGTGAACTCTGAGTGAACTGATGGATAGCACTGATTTTTTATAGAGTCAGCACATAGTCTAGGACCATTGGGAGAGTAGCAGATGTTGAGGAAATTTGCTGGGAATCATACCAAACCTGAAACCTGGATCACTTTTTCTGGTAAGACTTGTAGTGGATTTTCTCCTGTGTAGTAACACTTCCTGTACTTAGTCCGAGCAGGACTCTTCTATTCTCTGGAACCATGAGGGAGCCACGCCTCAAGGCACACTATCCGCAAGTTGGGATGTACAGCATGTCCTTCATTCAGTGATAGGAGCTACGGCATGGGTTGGAGAGAGATCGGCGGGCATGTCACCAGTTGTGACAGGTATGGGTACCAAGTCTGTCTTGGACAGGTGGGAGCAATCAGTATGATGTGTACTCCTTCTCTTTCTATTTTTAATAGGACTTTTGACAGTAGAGGACATGGGGGAAAGGCGTAGAGAAGGTCCCTGTTCCATAGGAAGAAGGAGATAATCCCCTAAAGAGTGCTTTGGCACGTAACAAGTCGAGGTCAGCCCCTATACATTCTAGGTGCTGTATAGGCATGAAAGTTGATTGTTGGATGTTGATCTGTAGACCCAGTTCCGTGAACAAGTCGACTGCAGTTTTGGTAACCTGGGAGCATCGTTGAAGGAGCAGGCTCTGAGGAGAATCGTCTAGGTAGGGGTAGATCATGAACCCCTGGCAGCGTAGATGAGCAGCCACTAGGGAGAGGACCTTGGAGAATGCTCTCAGAGCCAATGAGAAGTCAAAGGGGAGTACTTTGTATTGGTAGTGGTCCTGCCCAGGTTAAATCTGAGGAATTGTCTGTGTGAAGGTAGGATCAATATGTGGAAATAAACATCCTATAGGTCAAGGACCAAAAGCCAATCTCCCTGTTCCAAAGAGATGGAATGATCACTGCTAGTGTGACCATCCTGAATTTTTGAGCTTTGACAAATTTGTTCGGAGCTCTGAGGTCCAGTATGGGTCTCCAACCTCCCTTCTTTTTGGGTATCAGAAAAATAACGAGAGTAGAAACCTTTGTCTCGCAGATGTTGAGGTACTGGTTCTATGGCTCTTAACTGGAGAAGGTGATCTATTTGTCATAATAAACTTTCGTGAGAAGGGTCCCTGAAGAGGGGGAGAGAAGGGTGTTGGGGGCGGGAGGTGAAGTGGATGGAATACCCATTGCAGATGATTTCCAGGACCTATCAGTCAGATGTTATTCATTCCCAGTTGTTGTGGAATGGAGCACAGTGATATATCCAAATGGGTGCAATGGGCTGGTCAGCTGCAGCTGGAGCTGAGGGGAGGGGTCTGTTGATGCCTTGACCAACATGTCAAAACTAATGTTTTGAGGCAGATGGTGGTGAGGCAGAAGGCTGTGGGCTTGATGGCTTGTCAGGGACATCTGGATTTTTTTCCTCTGAGGCTCATAGAAACACTGGATTGAGAATTGTGAAGTTTAGGATTTATGTCCTGTCCTTCCGAGATCTGGGTCTGAGTTGTTGACAGAGACCACACTTCTGAGGAATGTGGCCTTCCCCGAGGCAGTAGATACAGTGAGAATGTTTATCCACCACAGGGACGGCCTCCTTACACAAGAGGCACTTCTTAAAGCTCAGTGAGACAGGAATATCCCATACCGGGGGAAGCAGCCCCAGACAAAGGGGAAACTAAAAATTTCCTTTTTGAGAGAGAGAGAGAGAGAGAGAGAGAGAGAAAATAAAACAAGAGTACTTGTGGCACCTTAAAGACTAACAAATTTATTTTAGCATGAGCTTTCGTGAGCTAGAAAATAAAGAAAATCTACTACGAAGAGAGAAGATTAACTAGCTACTGAAAATGCTAAGGAAAGAGAGTAGACCTAACGATCCACAAACGGATTGCTAATGACTCTGTCTCTAGGCAGTTGAGAAGGAACTGAAGAGGGGTTTAACTGCGCGCATTGGTTAGCCTTGTGACAGGGCATGAGGGGGCGACAGTGCATGTGAGGACTGAACGGACACTGCTACCAAAGTTCTCTGATCAGCAGCACAGGGACACAAGTGCACCTACAGTGGAGCACCCATGGGGACACTACTCAAAGAAGAATGTGTTGTTATTTCCGGTCTGACTGGAAACAAGCAGCATTAGAAACCCTGAATGTCACTTCTCTCAAGACTTTTAGCCTAATTTTGCAGATACATTCTGCAGATACATTTTGCAGATACATGGTGCTTACCCATACCAAACTGTTCAGCTTTTGTAGGTTCACCCATCAGCAGTTAATATGCCTGGTTTTGTGACAAATGCCAGGAAATCATTTAATGAACACAGGTGATCAGGATCACAGTTTTAATCTCCGCCAAATGGCAGCTTCTCCCCAAAACATGACCTTCCAAGGACATTCATTCAGTAGCAATTCCGAAGGAAGATTGCCCGTTACATCTTCTTATACAATCATCATAGCATCCTCTTTTACTGTTAACAGTGGGCAATAGTCACAAATGACTGACACTACGCAACAGTGACTGCCATGTAGGGAACACAGAAAAATTAAGCAACATACCACATCAGTGTAACTTGCACAAAAACAGTGAAAGGGTAACCTCATCAACTGTCTCCTGGTGACTCAAAGCCTCTTGATTCTCCAAAAATGGCTACTTCCACATTGCTGGGGTTAGCATAACTGTATAATGAACTGATAGCTTACTGTAATAGGCTGTACTCAGAGCCTCATGGGGCCATGCTCAGGACTGGTTCTATGGGTGGGTGAACAGGATGGTTGCCCTGGGTGCAATACAGCTGGGGGTTTTGGCTTTTGCTCTGCTGTTTCACCAGCTGTTTAAGTTTTTTTCCTTAGCTGCTGAGGAGGAGGGCACCAAGCAAATGTTTTTGACCTCCACCCCTGTGGCTGAGGGGAAAAAATAACCATGGTTGGCTACTTCGGGTGAGAGAGGGAACAATGGCACATCTAGAGCCACTCCAGGTCACCCTTTTGGAAAGAACACTTCTCCTATCCGATTTTCCCATTAAAGAAATCTCCGCTGACTCAGGCAGATGTGTAGGGCCAATTGCAGACACCAACTGTAAGGAACCAAAGGTTATTCCAAAAGAAACTGTGGAACTACATTTATTTTTCCATACTTGAGCTCATGACTAGATCTGAGAATTGGAGCTCCTGAAGCATATGGACAGGAGTGCCTCCTTCAACACTTTGAAGTTAAAGGAAAAGTAGCTGGGATCCTTGATGAATCTGCATTCATAAGGGCAAGTGAGCCTCATTATCTAATCAGAAGTTTATAGAAGGATTGTTTTTCTCTCAGGAAGGGAGACAGAATGACCCTGAACAGAAAAGCTGCAAACAGAGAAAAATTCTTCACACCTCAGAAGAGTGTATACATTATCAATCCCCAGGCCAAACAACTGGTTTGTGAGTTGGTATTTATGTAGTGATCATGATTAAAAGTATTATATTTTGTCACCTGCAAGCAATTAATATCACCCCGGCAACTATAATAATAATAATAAGAATATAGTAGTAGTAGTAGTAGTAATAAGTGAATTTCATCTATAGATCAGTGCTTTATGCTATTCCATACAGTCAACACAGGCTGGGGCAAATACAAGTAGTAAAATGAACTGACTGAATATACTAGTTATCAGTCTGTTGTATAAATAAATAATATATTCTTCCCTGCACTGACAGAGGAACACACTAGATAAACCTACCAGACCTTTTTAACGGCTAACGTTTGTAAATGTAAGAATTCCCCTCTTCTTTCTCCATTTCCTAAGTCTTGTTCTAATTTTTTTATGCAAGCCACATTAGGGGAAGTTAAGCAATAGGGAAGATTAAGGTGGCATTTTCACTTAACCTGCTTGAAGTACCTGACAAGTGAGGACAGTAAGAATCAAAAGTGCACAGTACTAAAAATGTATTCACAAAATAGATCTTGCTTAACAAGCCACAATGGTTCGTTCCTCCACACCCTGACCCGAGGACCCACTTTAGTGATTGGGTGTAATTCAGTGACCACACCCATTCCATCACTGTTTTTTCTACCAAGACATCCAGCAAGGCAGCCAATTTGCGAGACCTGTTATGATGGTTTTGTGATACTGACATTTTTCTGCTTGGAAGTTGACTGAGACCACCAACTCATTTCACATAGGCCAGCAAGAGCCATCAGATAATAATGACTTTTGGTTTCTACCCACCTGTGCTACATTCAAACTGGTGACCTAAAGGTGAAGGTCTCCATATCCCATTACCAGACCCTCAAGTCCGTAGTCTCCCTGTGCAGTAAGTGTTTCTCTACAGTATAAAGTCAAGAGACAGTAAAATCTGTCTATCTGAAATCTGTTCTCAAGTTCATGGTCAGTCAAACCATTCTAATGCACACAGATATGTACTTCAGATATTGTTTTTGTTGAATATTTTTCAGCCAACACAATAACCCTGAGCAAGGAAAAACCACATAAAAATTAAGATAAAAAAATGTAAGTCAAGTATTTCTCAACAGAGTCCAAAATTAAGATCCCAAACTCTCTACACATTACAAGGAAAAAAGAATTAGCCACTATCAACAAGAATTTGAAAAAAAATGCTCATATAATAGTCCAAACATTATTTACACTTCTACCAAGCTACTGAAATATATGCATTTTAATAGTTTTAATATGAGCATTATATGCAAATCTTGTGTTTAGCAAATGTGTTCTATTTGCACAAACTGAGAAACTGTTTTGTACTCAGTAGTACTGATCTGTTTTTAAAACACAGTTTTAAGTATCAGGAACAGTAAATTAACTTCTGTGTTAAATGTGCCAAGTACAACAAAAGTGTTAATTAGTATTATTAAAACAGTTTTATGGGGAGCCGGGAAAGGAGAAACTAATTTTAAACAGTAACAGTTTTGGTTTGAACTATACGTCTGCCAAAAACAAAATGACTAAATGCTTATATATTTGGAATGTGTTTAACCTAAGTTACAAGAAACCATCTTCTCTAAAATATAAAAGGTATTTTTAAGAAATAAACATACTTTATACCGTATTAAGTTAAAAATACTTTCTTTCAATGTAACATTCAGCCCTGAATTAATCAGATAAAGATGAAAGTAGAGAATTTTGCCAACAGTGTTTCTTACTAACGTCGCTCACTTATGCCTTTCAGCTTGGTATATTTTCTATGAAGGATATCTTGTTAAAACAACTGTTGAAGGCAAGTCATATCATATCAACCACACACCATACCCTATGGGAGCTCAAATGTTCCAAAGTCTATGTTAATACAATCCTGCTGCACAATTCAACTAAGGGAGGAAAAAAAGCAGTTTTTCAGTGACATGTAAGACTTCATATAAGTACCACATTATCTATATGTCTTCTAGAAATGAGGCAAAGCCATAGCAAGGATTATACTGAATCAATTTAGGAAGGTAAATATTGTTAAGTAGTACCATAAAATAGCCTAGTAGATGATTCTAATCTCCATTTATCAACCAACAAGAAGGCTGCACTTCAGTGCATCTTCCAACAATATATCTGTAGGACAGCAATATTCTCTGGCTTGAGAAACCCATGCAACTCTTCAGCCAGGGGTTTGCTGCATTCTAATATAAGATTTACTATGCAATATGCCATGTACTTCCACAATCCCCTTACAAAGTGGTTTTAAAAAAAACATGTGTGGCTTTTTCCCTATCTAAGTCTTGTGAGTGTGGTTTCCACTAGTCAAAGACTAACTACCACTATTCCAGGATGCCCAACATCTCTTTTCGATTACTACATATAAAGATACACGATATTGTTTGTTGTAGGATTTTGAACTGCAAAAAACATACTTTTTATATTCTTTTAACCTTACTGGAGACACACGAGACAATGGAGGATCTGCCAATGCGTTCAGAACATTCTGTCTCCCTTGTTATTTCGTGGAGGCTACTGCATTGCACTCAACAGACATTATTGGCCCTTCCTGATTTACAAAGAACTAAAAAGCGAAGACAGAAACAGTAGTACTGACACCTTAAAGTATTTCTAGTCAGCTAGCAAAGTATGGGTCCTTGCCAATAAAGTCTCATTCTGTTTATTATTTGGGCTAGACCCCAAATCACTATTTTTAAATTAAAAAAACAAAAAGCTAAACAAGACCTTGGTAGTGTCAATTCTCCTGTTTAAGCAGGCCACTCAGCAGGCTGACATTCAGCTTCTGATCTGTATTTTTCAAAATATTTTCTGTTTACTGACAGAGGTTGCTATAAAAAATTTGTCTCAGTATCAAGCTGGTGATTGACAGTGGGGCCAGTGAGACTGCAGTTGGCTTAAGGAAGGGGAAGGAGCATTAGCTGTGCCACAGTGGCGAAGTAGTATCAGTTTATGAGCAGGGATGGAGAAAGAGATAAAAGCATGTTCAGGACATATTTCTGAGACAAAAGAATAAAAACACTAACGATGCAATAATGGGCATGACATTAAAAGGAAATTCTAGAACTGCAAAACAGATAAAAAGCAGGAAAAAGGTTAAAAAGATTCCATCCTCATTTTATAAAATGTTTTAGCAGCAATAGAAGCAAAAATTGATTTTCAGGATTTCATTGATTTTAAAATCTCTACATCTTCCATGTTACTAGAATATATGGGATCTAAACTGTGAAGCCACATGAGGCTTCACTTTTCCTGTCCATGTATCAACATGGTCCCAATTTCTAAACCAACGAAATGTTCTGTTTCAAAGAGTTTTATCCAATTCTAACCCTTGACTGGACAATCGGGTTTTTTAAAATCCTGATATATCCATCCAAAAAAAATAAGGGTACTTGCTAGTGCATAACTCCAAGCGGTCTGACCTGGGGGTCGCATTTGAGCACTGGTTTTTTTTTTTAAAAGCTAGCTATGTTAAGGAATGAGAAAGTCAGTTCCCCATGTAGGAGAACCCAACAAAAGGAAACAGCATAGAAGTCACACAGCAATGTTTTACTTATGGATGGGGAAAGGAGAACTGTATTAAATTAAGTGTTTTACTAAAGTATCCATATGTTCCAACTAAATCTTTAATATATAATCTGGCAGTAGCTGCTTGTAAACTGAGACTGACTATATCACTTTTATATAAATTTGCTAGATGACTGTAAAACTGTAGGGCCTAATTTTTCAGAAGCACTGAGCTCTCAAAATTCCAGCTGAAGTAAAAATTAGGCCCATAAAACTTGAGCGACACCAACAAATGCACAATAGAGCCCCCCCCCCCCCTTTGAATAATGAAATATATTAATAGACAAGTTTCCATATTTGGAAAATATAGTGTGTGAGAACACATTTCTCTGTGTGCGCGCACATACTGGCATGTATATACACCCATCCCATACAAGTAGTCATGAAATCCATGACCCATGTGGTAAGTTGCAGAGTTATGTGACAAATATATTTATCATTCTTCTTTGATTACTCTACCTGCCATTTATTCACTAATACATCTCCCCACACCTTATTCTAATATTTCAAATCCTTGAGCACTTTGAAAGAGCTGTGATTGTTTTAATAATTAACATCCAAGAGAAAAGTTTCCTCCAAATATTTAGTTCCCCGCCACCCCATCACATCTGTCTGAGGCAGAGTGGGAAGATTCACATGCGGGCCAATAACAGCTTTTCCAAACTTAAAAATATTGCCACTTTTAAATCAGTTATCTCACAGCCATCTAGGACTAGAAATGGGAATTTTACAATACTGGAAAGGGAAAGGTTTCCATCTTCCATCTTCCCCAGGACCCACTTCCAACCCTGGAAAAATCTTAGAGCATGTCTACACCAGAAAGGTAAGTCAACATATGTAATTACTGAGGTGGTTCATGTCCACACTACCCTCCTTCTGTCAATAGTGCACGTCCTCACCAGGAGTGTTTCCACCAAGTTAAGAGGGGCAGTGCTGGGGGCTGAAAGCCTGGGCTCTCGGCTCCACATGCAGCTTCCCGCTCCCAGAAGCCAAGCTGCCTGCCCCCCAGCTCATGGCTCCCTGTCCTCAGTAGCCAGGCTGCCCACTCCCCAGCTCTCAGTTCCCTGCTGACAGGAGCTTGGCTGCCCACCCCACAGCAGCCTGGCTAACTCCCGGGCTCTCGGCTCCCCATTCCGTTGCAACTGCCCAGCTCCCTGCTCCGAGCTGGGCTGCGCCCTGGGCTCCCCACCAGCAGCCCAGGAGCAGTCCAGAGCTTGCAGCTGGGAGCCCAGCTACAGAGGGGAGCAGAGAGCTCAGGGGGGCAGTCAGGCTCCCGGCAGCAGGGAGCGAGGAGCCAGGAGTCCCTGGGCAGTCCCTGCAGGGAGCCTCTGGGCAGCAACCCAGCTGGCAGCAGGGAGCCAGGCAGGCACAGCTTGGATTGGAGGAAGGAGGAAGGCTGGGAGTGAGGGGGCAGCCAGGTTTTGATGGAGGCGAGCACAGCCTGGCTGGGAGCTCAGAGCTCAGGATTTAGCTGGAGCCCCCCACCTGCCCCCATGACTTTATGTATGGAGCTGAGAAATTGACAAGAACAACAGCCAATGTAAGTAATGTAGTGTCACCCTAACTACACTGACATACGCCCTACACCTCTCATGGAGGTGGAGTTATTATGTTGGGGTAGTAGGGCACTTACATGGATGGGAGCAAGGTTGTAGTGCGTACACTGTCATAATTAGGTCAAAGTAAGTTGCCTTACATCGACCTAACTCTGTAGTATAGATCAAGCCTTAGACTTGAAAATCAACACACAGGTGTCAGGCCTTTACCTCTCCTGGGATACAATGCCTTAGTTTCCCCACTCTTGGACTGAGATTTAGGAACATCTAGAACATGAGGGTACATCCCTGACTATCTTGGCTAATAGACATTGATGGACCTACCCTCCATGAATTTATATAATTCTTTTTTGAACCCAGTTATACTTTTGGCCTTCAAAGCATCCCCTGGCAACAAGTTCCACAGGTTGACTGTGTGTTGTGTGAAGTAGTACTTCCTTTTATTTGTTTTAAACTTACTGCATATTCATTTCATTGGGTGACCCCGGTTCTTGTATTCACTTTTTCCACACCATTTATGATTTTATAGACCTCTACCAAATGCCCCCTCAGTCATCTCTTTTCCAAGCTGAAAAGTCCCAGTCTTTTTAATCTCTCCTCACATGGAAGCTATTCCATACCTTTAATAATTTGTGTTGCCCTTCTCCATCCCTTTTTCATTTCTAATGTATCTTAGTTAAGATGAGGCAACCAGAACTGCATGCAGTAATCAAGTTGTGGGCATATCATGGATTTATATAGTGGCATTATGATAGTTACTGTCTTATCTAATGGTTCTTAACATTCTGTTAGCTTTTTTAACTGCCACTGCACATTGAGCGGATGTTTTCAGAGAACTATCCACAGTGACTCTAATAAGCAATATACAAATGTCAACCCAGATGGAGTCCTACCCCAGAATGAATTTTAATATATTCCCCACAATCATCTCTTTCAGGCAAAAGTATGAGTATACAGTTGAGACTGACCTGAAAGTAAACAAGCTTAGAACCTGCTGGAACAACAAAGAAAGAAAATTCCAGAGCTGCAGGACCTCCACATGTTCTGGCTCCTGTCCCCAGACACTGAAACCCATGAACATTTAGCAAAAGTGCACCATCTAATCTGAATTTTCACAAGAGCACATAATCCAAGTGGTCTCATGGTTTTGATTTGGTTTACAGTACCGTATCTCCATCAGATGAATCCACAAACTAAATTTTACAGCAGCTCAGTAGCACTTTTTTATGGATGATTACCTGATGTTATAGCAAACCAATGCCACCGTTATCATCAATGCTGATGCATAGCCTGGATACAAGGCTGATATTATCCAAGTTTGTCTGCCACATAACTATCAGTAGTAATCAAGAAGTAATGCAACAACTCTAAAAGCTGCTACTACCCTTAGAAGCAAGCAAGCCTCTTGCTGTGATAATCATAACATGGTATCTTAGTTATGAGATTTATGCATTCCCTAGGGCAAGCAGCAAGCCATTATGCCTGACTAAGTCATGCTAGCTAGATTTTTTATTCCAGGCATCCTTGGAGTTTTGGGGAGGTGGCGAAATCTGAGAATATCAAGCAAAAGTCTTTGTTTACACCGTTTGGTTTTATAACTCAAACATCTTGAATTTAGTATGGGTTGCATTGTCATGCTTAATCAGGAAAATCACACCATCTTGTAGATTTCTAAGAAGGGCAAAGTGAAATATGTAAAGCAACTCAGAAGATTAGGTTTCTAACCATTAATTCAACTATACAACAAGAATGTCTCATACGACAGACATTTAATTATATTATGAAAAAGAGGATTGATTTTTAAATGCAATGCAGCTCTTTGGGCCTCTTTATCCCAATAAGTATTTCATACATTCTTCCTAAGGACCCTGGAACAACTAATGTTTCTTCAATTTTTCAGAGTGGAAGCCTCATTGTGGTAGACTTTGAAATCAACTGACATAAAGGACCAAAATCAATCTCTCTTTTTCCCCAGACCTAAGTCAATAACCTAGATATTGAATGTTAAGTATTTTGTCTATTTCATATCTCTCTTAAACAACAACCACCATTTCACTTCAGAGAACAAGTCTGCTAATCTTGAATGCTTCTGTTAGAATGATACCATGACAAAAAAGGACAATGAGGCAGGTAAATCCCTTGGGACAATGAAAATACAACCCTACAAAGCAACAGTACTTCCCATTCTACTGTATAGTAATGGAACCTGAGACCCAATGATTATGTGTAAAAGGGTGAAACCTGATTATATTTCTATGGCTCTATACATTCAGTAAGCTCCAGACAGAAAGCGTGTTATGTGTTCTTCTATGGTTTTCATCATCATTTTTAAATACATGATATCACAATGTTACTGAACACTGTGTTAACCCCAAATTCAACATCCAGTCAGCAGAGGACTTCATAACCTGCAGAGTACAGGAAAGGGAAGTATGTACCGCTTCATGTCTGAGGAGTTCAGGTTCAGGAGGAAGCTTGGGGACGAGGGAGAACAGGAGCAGCCTGGGAGCTATCTGTGGGAGAAGGTCAGATAGGCAGCCGGTGGTGAGCTGGAAAGTCCGAGAGCTGGCAGGGGACAGCAGGAGCCAGAGCAGAAGGACACCAGGCTACTGACTACAGGCCAATGTAAAACGTGAAGGGTTATGAGGTGTGTGAGGGAAAAAAAATTATTGGCCCACCTTCTATTGGTGAGAGGGACAAGCTTTTTACCTTACATATAGGTCATCTTCAGCTCTTCTTCAGCTCTGTGTAACCTCGAAAGTTTCTCTCTCTCTCTCACCAGCAGAAGGTGGGCCAATAAAAGATATTACTTCATCTACCCTATCTCTCTAATATTCTGGGACCAACACAGCAACAACAACACTGCATGTAACAAATTATAATGACAGTTACCTTTACGCCCATGTACTAACTTGCCCTGAGGGGCTCTGTTAGAAACTTGCTTTGTTTGTTTACTGTAACCCATTAAAGAAATTGTGACTTGAGTATTTGAATGTTTTATTCCTGGCAGTCTTATTAAAAGAACTCTCAGTTACACAAAGGTGCAAGTGTTTCTGGGAACATGCTTCAGCCTGAAGGACTAGCATTCGGAATGCCTAAAACACTTGCCTCTGAGCTTGTGGTATACCCAGCGTACTACCAAAAATCTTGGGGACTAGTCTATCACCAAACCCATAACACTCATAGTGAGTAGGGTTTGTTACACCATTTGCCTTTGTCATAAACAGACAGTTAAGGGTTAATGCCTCTTTTACCTGTAAAGGGTTAAGAAGTTCACCTAGCCTAGCTGACACCTGACCAGAGGAACCAATGGGGGGACAGGATGTTTCAAAAGGAAGGAGGGAAGTTCCCTTTGTCTTGGTCAGTTTCAGTTTCAGCTGGAGTGAAAAAGATCAAGGAACCAGCCTCTTATCAGAGTAGTAAGTTTTAGAAAAGAATAAATAGGTTTATGTTTATTTTCCTTTGTGACTTTGTCTTTGTGCAATTAGAGGAATAATCAGTTTGGGAATTCTTTTGTGTACTAAGTTTTGCCCAGGGGAACATCCTCTGTGTTTTGAATCTGTTGTCTGTGAGAGTAGCTGGTATGCTAATCTCTCCCAGAGGTTTTTTTCTTTTACCTTTCTTTTCTTTAATTAAAAAGTCTTAAAAATAAGAACCTGATTGATTTTTCCTTGTGTTAGAATCCAAGGGGATTGGATCTGGACTCACCAGGAATTGGTGGGGGAAAGGAGGGGGGATGGTTAAATTCTCCTTGTGTTAAGATCCAAGGGGTTGGATCGGTGTTCACTCAGGAAATTAGTGAAGAAGTCTCTCAAGACTACCAGGGAAGGGAGTTAGTACTTGGGAGTGGTGGCAGCAAAACCAGATCTAAGCTGGTAATTCAGTTTAGGGGTTCACATGCAGGTCCTCATATCTGTACTCTAAAGTCCAGAGTGGGGGTGAAACCCATGACAGACTTGCTCTGAAGCTTGACGATCTCTGTATGTCTTTCCCTACTCTAGGAATTCCACATATAAATCACTCATAAAAAACACATAAAAAGGCATAATGGGTGAAATTCATCACAGTGAATGTGAGTCCACACCACTGAGGCTCTCTTGAGCCACTGACCAGAGGGTGTAGATTAGTTAATGTGAATATACAGGAGGGACTCCACACCAGAGCCGTCCCTGGGATATGGCAAATCGGGGCGACTGCCCCGGGCCCTGCACTTTGATAAAATTACAAGAAGGCAGACGGGGAGGTGAGGCGGGAGGGTGAGCAGGGTGAGGAGGCAAACAGGGAGGCGAGCAGCAGGCAGGCAGGGTGAGGAGGAGCCCCCCTACCAGAACCTCCCTCTCCCCCCAGTGCCTGCTGCAGATCAGATGTTTCATGGCATCAGGAGGCACTGGGCAGGAGGGGAGAGGAGTGAGGGGGCAGAATGCTCGGGAGAGGGGGTCGAACTGGGTGGGGACAGAAAGAGGCTGGGGAGGAAGAGGCAGGGCGGAGGTGGGAAGAAGCAGGGCAGGGGTGGGACCTTAGGGGAAGGGGTGGAGTGGGGACGGGGCCTGGGCAGAGCTGGGGGAGCACCCCCCGGCAGATTAGAAACTCACCGCCTACGTCCCAGGCCCCGCACCCTGGTAGGGACGGCCCTGCTCCACACCATCAAGCCAGCATGGAGAGGAATGTTGGATACCAGCTGGTGAAGGCTGTGTTTATGCAGATCAAGTGGCCTAAAAACTCCACAAAAGGTGTTGATGGGCAGCAGCTGTTATTTTCATCTGTGGTGGGGGCTGTGCTGCAGTGCAATAGCCAGCCTATGGACAGGAGGATTAATTTTAACCCACTCACCCACTGTCCAGTGCCTCGCAAAGTCCATTTCATTGACATATGTGCAGAAACAGGTGAATTTCACCCTTAATTCATTCAGCTAAAAAGAGGTTATAAACAGGAACTAATTCCCTAATATATCATATTTACTGTAAATGGCAAGCACCTCTCTAATAAACGCTGCATGATACAGCACTTCCGACTGCTCTGCACCACAATCTGCAACCTGAGAGATGGCGCAGACCTATTGTCATTTCTTGAAACACTGAGTTCACAAAATTCAGTGAAACGGTGATGGCAAAAGGTATCGAATCTTACCAATCTCTCGTAGTACAACAAACTGGGAAAGATTAATTTTGAAAACATCATGTCTTCCCTCACTGTTGACCAGATTTTTCCCTTTGGTTTATCTGTTTTCAGAAGATATGGGGAAGTTCTATATATTAATGCAGCATTCTTTTTTGACAATGTGTGAATTTATCACTATTTCATTACACTCATCACAGATACAATTATGGTTCATCTTCCTATCCCAAAATTTCATTAAAAGAATCATATTTGCTTTCTTCTTTAATTTGCCAAAGTTGTGTAATTGTACAATTTTAAGTTGGTGAACACGGTCTTCTCCCAGTTAAGATTTAAAATAGAACTTGTGTTTCCTGTATCCCAATTTGAAAAGATGCAGAATTTGCTTAATTCTTATTTTTCTCAATCTGAGCACTCTCTCTCTTATAGGGAAAACTTAAATTACTCCAAATGAAGACTTGCTTTAAGCTGAGGAAGACTGTTACTATTGTAAAAAAAGCAGTTATCTAAAAGAAACAGTCAGAATTTTCCTTATATCATATGTTTAGTGATATCTGTCAGGCTGTGTGTGGAACAAAATCTGTATCACTTTTAATCATGGCAAAGCTGAAAAGAGTTACATTAGTAAACAAGAGGGTGTTAACGTAAACCCTAAATATACAGGACTCAATTGTGCTCTCAATGAGGGTAAGCCATATGAAGGGACGTGAGAAAGTCAATGACTGAATAGAATAATCTTTAAGGGAACAATACTTTCTGGATATTGGAGGAAATCTCAACCCATTTAAAAGGGTGTAGCAAACACTGCTCCCAACTGTAACCAACCCACAGGGTTAGGGGTGGAGAGGTTAGGGCTATGCCTCTCCCCATGACCTGCTATAACCTTGTGAAGCCAAGTCTTTAAAGCAGGCATCACTAGTCTGTTCCAAGCCATTGTGTACAACAGCGCTGAAAGATGGATTATGCCTAGTCCCAGCATGCTATGCAGAAGAGCTCTTTATCCCCTCTAGTGTACCTGATCAGACAGATAAATCAATGATCTGGAAGAAAACAAAACCCCTGCTGGTACAATTTGCAGATGACACAAAACTGATGAAGTGGTAAACAATGATATGGACAGGTCACTTCTACAGAGCAATCTAGATTTCATGGTAAACTGGGCTCGCTTGAATAACATATTAATACATCTAAATTCAAGATCATACATATAGGAACCAAGGACACAGGTTACACTTATAGGATGGGGGATTTTATTTTGGAGTAGTGACTCGGGAAAGGACTTTGGAGTTATGATGGGCCAGGACCATCTTTTTGTTTTGTACAGGTCCAGCACAACGGCATCCCAGTCCACGATTGGGGTCTCAGTACTAAAGCAATACTTATAATAAATAATAATACCATTGTATAAGGCATTGGTGAGATCATTACAGGAACTGTGTCCAGTTCTTGCATCCACATTTCAAAATGGATGCTGACAAACTAAAAAGGGTTCAGAAAAGATCTACAAGAATGATCTGAGGCCTGGGAAACACGCTTTACAGCGAGAAGCTAAAGTAGCTTAATCTACTTAGCTTACCAAAGAAAAGATTAAGAAGTAACTTGACCATGGTCTACAAGTACCTACATGGGGAAAAGCTATTCCGATAATAAAGGGCTCTTTTATCTAGCAGACAAAGGCATAACAACATCCAATGGATAGACACTGAAGTTAAACAAATTCAGACTAGAAATAAGGGGCACATTTTTAACAGTGAGGGCAACTAACTATATGAGCAATTTACCTTGCGATGTGTTGGATTGACCATCACTTGAACTCTTTAAATCAAGATTTTCTTTCTAAAATATATGCCGTTATTCAACCAGAAGTTATGGACTTGATGCCAGAATTATTTGTTGAAATACTACTGTTTGTGTTATGCAGGTCAGACTAGATGATCATGATGGCCCTTCTGGCCTTAAAATCTATGAATATGAACCTACAAAAGTATTTAGCTTGTGAGGATGTTTTCAGGATCACCAACCACAAGTTACCTTACGAACCTACCAAAAGAGACAACCACTGCTTGCTGTAGTAGACAAAACTACTGCTAACTCCAGATTTCAGATCCAGGGCACTGATTTATTTCAGCATAGGTACAAAGTGCCACACCCCAGTGAACAGTTGAGATACATCTGGCCAATGATCTGGTTGAATATACACAGACAAACAAACAAAGATAAATACTTAAGTCTCCATACACTCTTTTATACCCAAGCTGACACCCTACATTCTATCAACACCGCTCTTTTCTGATTCAATTTATTACATAGTAATGATTAACAATATCTATGACCAAATATAAGATTCTGCATCACACACTCAGTTATACAAGCATATTGATTGATTAGCAATAACAAAACTATCAATGTTAATATTTGACAGCAATTTTGGGAACTTTCCTTGTTTATCCTGATTATATTTTGCTGCATCACTGGGATGTTTCATTGTAACATCATCCTTGTCCTGTACCCAAACCAGGGACAATTCAAGTGTTCAATAACAGGATACCAAGTAAAACACAAATGTTGTTTTGCACTCCTTCCCAAAAAAAGCTTTTTCAAAGATGTGATGAACCAAACTAAACTAGGCCTACATTTACATTAGTAATTATATATATATAAGCAGCTATATAATCAAATAATATATGATACATATGTATATAAATGAGCCATTAAATACATGATAAAATACACTTAGGCCCTTACCATTTTACATGAGGTAAATTTACTTGATCTTTGTTTCACCAACTTACATAGCTCATTCAGTACAGCACTTCTCTCTCCCTTGTATAATACAGTTTAACTTTGGGCACCAAAAAATAACAGCATATATACCTCTTCTAAATCAGTGGGTAGATATACAGGTCTCTAACCTTCAAGAGCATGCCTAAAAAAGTAAAAGGTAGCTGTATTACTCTTAATTTGACCTTTACTTATGTGCTCAAGTTCCCACAGTTCTCATACATATTTTACTGCAGGTATTTTGCCAACTACTTTTATAAAAAAATATTAGGTGCTAGTTTCAATCACGTAATGAAAATTACACTTTAGTGAAGCCAATTAATTTGTTTTCTTGCTCAATTATGTTGTCCATACCTGATATTTTTGTTCCCGTTAGTACTAATATTTCTTGATTTTGTAAGAATGGTAGTTATTGAAAGGGGAGGGGCAAAGTGAAACCTTGCCAAGCACATAGAATCATAGAATCTCAGGGTTGGAAGGGACCTCAGGAGGTCATCTAGTCCAACCCCCTGCTCAAAGCAGGACCAAACCCAACTAAATCATCCCAGCCAGGGCTTTGTCAAGCCTGACCTTAAAAACCTCCAAGGAAGGAGATTCCACTACCTCCCTAGGTAACCCATTCCAGTTCTTCACCACCCTACTAGTGAAAAAGTTTTTCCTAATATCCAGCCTAAACCTCCCCCTCTGCAACTTGAGACCATTACTCCTTGTTCTGTCATCTTCTACCACTGAGAACAGTCTAGATCCATCCTCTTTGGAACCCCCTTTCAGGTAGTTGAAAGCAGCTATCAAATCCCCCCTCATTCTTCTCTTCTGCAGACTAAACAATCCCAGTTCCCTCAGCCTCTCCTCATAAGTCATGTGCTCCAGCCCCCTAATCATTTTTGTTGCCCTCCGCTGGACTCTCTCCAATTTATCCACATCCTTCTTGTAGTGTGGGGCCCAAAACTGGACACAGTACTCCAAATGAGGCCTCACCAGTGCTGAGTAGAGGGGAATGATCACATCCCTCGATCTGCTGGAAATGCCCCTACTTATACAACCCAAAATGCCATTAGCCTTCTTGGCAACAAGGGCACACTGTTGACTCATATTCAGCTTTTCGTCCACCGTAACCCCTAGGTCCTTTTCTGCAGAACTGCTGCCCAGCCATTCGGTCCCTAGTCTGTAGCAGTGCATGGGATTCTTCCGTCCTAAGTGCAGGACTCTGCACTTGTCCTTGTTGAACCTCATCATATTTCTTTTGGCCCAATCCTCTAATTTGTCTAGGTCCCTCTGTATCCTAGCCCTACCCTCCAGCGTATCAATCACTCCTCCCAGTTTAGTGTCATCTGCAAACTTGCTAAGGGTGCAGTCCACACCATCCTCCAGATCGTTAATGAAGATATTGAACAAAACCGGCCCCAGCACTGACCCTTGGGGCACTCCACTTGATACCGGCTGCCAACTAGACATGGAACCATTGATCACTACCCGTTGAGCCCGACCATCTAGCCAGTTTTCTATCCACCTTACCGTCCATTCATCCAGCCCATACTTCTTTAACTTGCTGGCAAGAATACTGTGGGAGACTGTATCAAAAGCTTTGCTAAAGTCCAGAAATAGTACATCCACTGCTTTCCCCTCATCCACAGAGCCGGTTATCTCGTCATAGAAGGCAATTAGGTTAGTCAGGCATGACTTGCCCTTGGTGAGAGCAGCTCAGTCACAAACAAATGAATTGACCTTTCCATCTTAGAAAACAGGAACATGAACCTATAGGAAACATTTATGAAGTGGAAATGGAATGTGAGAACAATTTAGGCAGAATACCAGGAAACATTTCCTAACACAGAATCATCAGACTGGGTGTGGTCCATCTAAACGTGTTTCAGATAATTTCCACAGCAAAAGATAACTGCTAAGTAGGTCAACTGACTAATGCCAAATTCATTTTAAGATTAACTCAAGGTAGATATTACAACGAGGTACTGTCGAGTTTAAAGAAACTTCAAAATTTCTTACTGAACCGCAAGTCATATTGGATCCTGTATTGAAATACAGAACAATCTGCCCAGAGTCAGACAGATCTGTGCACACTTATTATTCAGAAAAATATATATTTTCTTATTCTCCATTATGCTAAGGTCCACTGATCTATTACAGTAGGATTTTAATAACAGCATGCATTCAGGGAAGGAGATAATTATAATATAATGTATAAACAGATACTGCCTCCGTTCTCTGTTATCAAGGGATTGCACGTTGGAGCATCACTCTCCCAAATGCTGCATCAGCCAAGCATTGGAAGTACAACTTGGATAACTGAATATGGGCAAACGTATGACCATCTGGTTGCCAATTATTCTGAAATGGTAGACTTGTAGGCTTACTTCCCGTATGGCACTGGGTAGTATAGCATGAAGAGGACTATTTATTTGCATTGCTTCCAGCTTAATATTCTTCTAGGAGAGGAAAAATTAATGGAGAGGAGATATGCAGACTTTCTTCAAATTCATACAATGGGAGAGCATAAGGGACCAGACTCAGGTACCAGAGAGGGTCTCAAAATCTGAAGTGGAAGAGAAAAGACATCTAATGTTGAGGAGACATGGTCCTCCCCTTGCGTGCTGTATGAGGGATGGCTGATGGCTACTTGCTCTTCAGTATGGAGACCCTGATGACCCTGCCAAGGCCTTCCTACAGGAATTCCAAAACATGGAATACTGAAGCTGATATTAGAGAAACATTGTGGACTTTATTGCTCTCATGTACCTCACATAGGAGAATGTTTTTCTTGAGGCTACAAATGATACTTTCAGAATATCTTAGAATCATAGAATCACAGAATATCAGGGTTGGAGGTCATCTAGTCCAACCCCCTGCTCAAAGCAGGACCAATTCCCAACTAAATCATCCCAGCCAGGGCTTTGTCAAGCCTGATCTTAAAAACCTCTAAGGAAGGAGATTCCACCACCTCCCTAGGTAACCCATTCCAGTGTTTCACCACTCTCTGAGTGAAAAAGTTTTTCCTAATATCCAACCTATATTTTTTCAGGTGACTCTCAATTGCCAGGCAACTGCGTTTAACCTGTCTGGCTCCTGATGTAAAACTGGACCTTGAAAAAAAAAGATTCCTCTCAGCATTGGTGAAGCAAGGAAGGTCTCACTGTTGCGATTAGTAGCTCAAATGGTACTCAGTGAAGCACCATTTGGGACTCCTAATGTTTTCTGCTTTTTGAGCTTCTGAATTGCCCTCAGTAGGAAATGGAAAGCAAGGAATATCGAACTTGTGTCCAGTTCTGAGCCAGGGCATCTGTTACTTTGACCCTTGACTCACTCACAGGGAAAACAGATGACTACCTTGAGAATGAAGGCAAATGAAGACGAACAAGACCAACCCTGGGGAACCAAAGTCCATGTCAGGGGTCTAACCTGCAGGAGAAGCCCCCACTCAACTTGCCAAATCTTTCTCCTGCTGAGTCACTCTGCGGTGTGGCATTTAAAATTGCTTTCAATGTAGAGGTGGTGGACAGACAGCAGGATCTTTCTGCCCAGGACAACTGCATTTGCAGCTTCCTGTGGAAGGATGGAAGCCTGTTTCCACATATGAAATTATATTAATTAATAGCAAATCTGTTCTAAAATGTCCCAAAGGGAAACTGCACCTTATTGGATCACTTTGAGCTCCAGACATCCATATTGTGCATCCTGAGGACCAAGCCCCCAGGACTGGTTCTTATCCCTGAGTGGGTGATGCAACCTTCTAGGCTGCCATGAGCCATAATGGCTACTCTCAGAAGCTTGCATAGTGGAAAAATTCTGTCTTTCATTCCTCAGTCATCTGACGTCAGGTGAGACACAAGACTGTACTGAAGATGTGAAAGGAAGATCCAAAGGCCTCATGAGAGCCCAGGGCAGTGGAAAAAATTATATGTGGCACCATCACTTAGAAATGAAATGAGAGGAAAGGATGGCCAAAAAATCTGTGCTATAAATGCTGTGATCCCCCAAGGTAAAGTATATGCTCCTCCTTTGAGACCCTATAAATGAGGATATGGAGAAGGTATCCTTCTGATCTACAGGGAATAAGAAAATCCCGTATATTGATTGAATGGATGTGGCCTTCTCCATTTTGGACTTGATCTCTACTGAGAACATACTGAGGAATTCTAAGTCAAGCACCACTCTGTTTCCACCAGGTTTCTTTCTGACCAGGAACAGGATGAAGCAAAGGGCCTAGATCTATTATCTCATTCCACAAAAGGTATCAGTAATCCCAGTGCCTGTCCCAATGCTTCCCTGGTTTGGATGATGATGGGAATTTACATGAATCTATACTTCAGGAACTGGAGTAAGTCTACTGAATAACCCCTTTCAATGACCTCCAAAAATGACTTGTCTGAACAGGAGAGCAACTAGCAATCTGCATAATGGAGAAGATGGCTGCTCATTTGGAGTGCCAGTCCAGATTAGGCTAGAGCACTGCAGACTGCTTTAAGTTTCCACTAGAGAGTTGTCTCTAACCCCACCTCCCCCTGAAGGGTTCTCTTTCCAGTTGAATATCCTGACTGAAAACCCAGAGAGGGTGTTTGGCCCTGATATAAGGTTTCTAGTTTCTCCTATATTCTCTGGCAAGGATCACAGACTTCCTACATTTACCTGGTAATTCTGCTATTCCCTTGTCCATCAGCTCCCCCAGTAGTTCTCTGGCAACATCCACTCAATGTGCAGCGGCAATCAAAAAAGTGAACAGAATGTTGGGAATCATTAAGAAAGGGATAGATAATAAGACAGAAAATATCATATTGCCTCTATATAAATCCATGGTATCCACATCTTGAATACTGCATGCAGATGTGGCCGCCCCATCTCAAAAAAGATATATACTGGAATTGGAAAAGGTACAGAAAAGGACAACAAAAATGATTAGGGGTATGGAATAGCTTCCATATGAGGAGAGATTAATAATACTGGGACTTTTCAGCTTGAAAAAGAGATGATTAAGGGGGATATGACAGAGGTCTATAAAATCATGATGGGTGTGCAAAAAGTAAATAAGGAAGTGTTATTTACTCCTTTTTATAACACAAGGACTAGGGGTCACCAAGTGAAATTAATAGGCAGCAAGTTTAAAACAAACAAAAGCAAGTATTTTTTCACATAACATACAGTCAGCTTCTGGAAATCTTTGCCAGAGGATGTTGTGAAGCCCAAGACTGTAACAGGGTTCAAAAAAGAACTCGATAAGTTCATGGACGATAGGTCCATTAATGGTTATTAGCCAGGATGGGCAGGGATGGTGTACCCAGCCTCTGTGTGCCAGAAGCTCGGAATGGGCAAGGGGATAGATCACTTGATAATTGCCTGTTCTGTTCATTCCCTCGGAAGCACCTGGCATTGGCCACGGTTGGAACACAGGATACTGGGCTAGACAGATAATTGGTCTGACCCATTATGGCTGTTCTTATGTTCTTTCCCTGTCCTTTGGAGGCATTCTAATAGTGCTTCCCCTTAGAAGGGAGGGAACTATTACTATCTCTCCATTACTCCTTTTGTTTCCCATTTTGTACTGGGGTGAGGATGACGTATTAGTAAGGACCCAAGCAGCCTAGCGCTGGATATGCTCTGGCTCTTGTGAGGTAGGTTAGGCACTTTTGCTCCCCACCTAGAGAGTTAGGAGGAGTTTATCAAAGGTTGCTATTTGCACTGCACTCTGTGACACGAAGAGGAGAAGAGAGGAACCCTAAACTGGAGGGATTTCCTGTGAAGGACCTGTGAGAAAGAAAATCTCCTCCATCTGTATACTCTGAGGTGAGCGTCAAGGAATCAGACCAATAGCCGGGTATTCTTTCTAGGTTTATTCACTATCCTGCACTCTGAGAGGATGAGCAGCGGTACCAAACACAGATTTATCTGCCATGTTGTGCTCCATGAAGATGAGCAGTGATATAAGATGCTGCTGTTCTGCCCTACAGCACTCTGTGAAGATGAGCAGGGCTACCAGAGATTTTTTTGGCAATCTGATGTTGCCTAAGGGCTTTTGTATTCAGGGGAGAGAAGCAGAGGATACTTTGACCCATGCTGGCTGCCTCCAAAAGTCCTATATCCCTGTCTTCTTCCTATCTTTGACTGCCATGCAGTACTCCATGAAGGTGAGCCAGGGCACAAGCCCCCAGAGTTTTAGGCAAATAGAAAAGAGGGATTCTCACATGACAAAGAAGGATGATTCTGGAAGTGAACTGAGGTTTCTTTTGGGTTTAATTGTCATTTCCTACTTTGCAACAGGAAGAATCTGGAACTAACTAACCAGCTGTGGAGATAGCCAGTTTTTGTTCTGAGTCTTTAGGAACTGAGCCAAGCCCACACCCTTTCCTACCAGTGACTGACAGGTCTGGTTATACCTCGAAAGCTGTAGGCAGGCCATCTGTAACAAGACTGTGGATCTTAGTATGACAGAAATGTAAATTATCTCCTTGGCTCCTACAATACAAATGTCCACATTCTTTGAGCGACCTTTCCTAGGATCCAACAACACCGAGTCCAACCATGATCCTAGAATACTTGTGGATGCAAGAACAGATGCCATTACATTAAGAGTCAGTAAGGCTCTTTAAAAAAGTTGTTTTTAGTTACCTGGGTCATATCAGAATTGGGCAGCTATTTGTGCCCACACCCATAAAAGGATTGCCTCCCTCACCCCAAACCTCTTACCAGTCTGCTCTGCAGCATGGGAAGGCATTATTCTCCTGCCATCACAATTTTTTGGTGGGAAAACTAAAAATTAATCTTTGGGTGCGTCTCTGACACTCTTTTCTTCCTAGCTGACCTCCAAGAGAGATCCCTCAGAAAGAGCTTGGTAAGCTTAGAGCATGGTTTCCTGTTTTCCAACCTAAACTCTCCTTCACTTAGTTTTCCCTTATAACAGTAGCCACACTTCAGAACCTGAACTAAAGAATGTTACCACAGCATTTCCTCAACTAATTATGTGGAACACTGCAAATATCGCAGTTTTATAGATTCTGAGGCCAGAAGGGACCATTGTGAATACCTAGTCTGACCTCCTGTATTAGAAAGGCCATAAAATTCACCCCCAAAATGCCTTTTGAACTACAGCATATATTTTTTTTAAAAACGTCCAAATTTGATTCAAAACATTTCCATTGAAAGAAAATTCACAACCTTTGGTAAATTGTTCAAATGGTTAATCACTTGATGATTACCTGTTCTGTTCCTTCCCTCTGAAGCACCTGGCACTGCCCACTGTCAGAAGACAGGATACTGGGCTAGATGGACCTTTGGTCTGACTCAGTAGGGCTGTTCTTATGTTCTAATTACCCTCACTGTTAAAAATGTACACCTTATTTCCAGTCTGAATTTGTCTAGCTTCAACTTCCAGCCACGGGATCATGTTATACCTTTCTCTGCTAGACTAAAGACCCCATTATCAAATATTTGTTCCCTACATATTTAGTTGCAGAGGCAAAACTGTAAAGTTTTGAATAACTACTACATGTTTAGTTCTTTCAAACCTCCATCGAATATGAAAACAAACTCCATGATCACTTTCTAATTTTATTTTAGCGTGCCTGCAAAACATGAACTTTTGGCAGACAGCAGGGAAATATGGGTATTTTGCAGTGGCTTTGAAGATGAGGTATTCCCCTTAATCCCTAGTGGAATTTCCAATAACATTAATTGGAGTAATATGCACAGGGGTCATAGGCAGGATACAACAGTCACTATTCTAAATATTTAAAGTTTTGCCTATGTAAATAGTGTTACGGTGGTACTTAACATCTTTCTTAATACTATTAATTGCAGTACTTGTAAAGACTTTAATAACGATCACTGCAACTCCTCTCCGAAATCTGTCCTGCAACATCCTTTTTGCAAAATCATTTTGCACATATCACCTCACATCTTTAAATACAATGTCACAAATTGTTACTTTTGTCAAAGTTAGGCACAAGACACCAGTAAAAGAAAAGTGTGGGTAAAAAGGACAGTCAGTAGTTCACACACACTAGTACTGGATTTACGTTAGAAAAGGTTATTCTGCATATTCACTATACACAGATCTCTTACACAAGTAATCCCTTGAACCATAGACACTCAGTGTTATGCACTGGGACTTTAGTAAATGTAATCACATGCATTGTCCAATAGGGCTACAACCCTTTTCAATAAACTCTCACAATAAATCTTGGACTACTTAAGGCTCTCGGTATTGTGTGTCTTTATGGAAAATTATTTCTTTTAGGTTCATGGTACATAGGGTTGCCAGGAGTCCGGTTTTCGACCAGAACGCCTGGGCGAAAATGGATCCTGGTAGCTCTGGTCAGCATCACTGTTAGAAGTCCAGTCAGCAGTGTAGTGGGGCTAAGACAGGCTCCTTGTCTGCTCTGGCTCCGCATAGTTCCAAGAAGCGACTGGCATGTCCCTGTGGCTCCTACAATCAGGGAAGCTCCACACGCTGTCCCCGCAGCTCCCATTGGCTGGGAACAGCACAGAGCTGCCTGGACATACCTCCGCATGAGGGCCAGACATGCCAGCCACTTCCGGCTGCAGTGTGGAGCCAGAGCAGGCAGGGAGCGTGCCTTAGCCCAGCTGTGCCACTGACCATGAGCCGCCTCAGGTAAGTGCTGCCCGGCTGGAGCCCAAACCCCCTCCTGCACCCAAACCCTCTGCCGCAGTTCGGAACCCCCTCCTGCACCCCAGCCCCCTCCCAGAGCCTGCACCTCACATCCCAATGCCCTACCCCAGCCCTGAGCCCCCTTCTGAATCCATAATCCCTCATCCCTGGCCCCACCAGAGCCCACACCCCTTCCTGCACCCCAATCCTTGCCCCAGCTCTGTGGCCCCCTCCTGCAACTTAAACCTCTCATCTCTGGCCCCACTTCAGAGCCCACACCTCCAGCCAGAGCCCTCACCCCCTCCTTCACCCCAATTCCCTGCCCTAGCATGGAGCCCCCTCCCAAACCCTGAATTCCTCATTTCTGGCCCTACCGCAGAGCCTGCATTCCCCAGCCAGAGCCCTCACCCCCTCCTGCACCCTACCCCCCTGCCCCAGCCCAGTGAAAGTGAGTGAGAGCGAGCGAGGGAGGGAGGGTGGATGGAGTGAGTGGGGACGGGGCCTCGGAGAAGGGGCAGAGGCAGGGCAGGGGAGTTCGGTTTTGTGAGATTAGAAAGTTGGCAACCCTAATGGTACAGGGTAAACCCCAGAGCACAGGACCTCATTATATTTTTTTTCCACATTTAGGGGACGGGAAAATTCTATTTACATTAGTAAGTCTCCAAATGCCACTCTGGTTCCTGTCCTGTCCTATTCTGTATTGGCCCTTAGTACTCTTGTAGTTTTAAGCAACACTGCTTGGTGACAAGCCTGCAGAACCTACAATAGTAAGTACTGCTGTCATCAGAAGTAAATCAGAGTGACTACTGTGTAGCTATTCCGGTTAAACAGCATGTAGAGAGTGATGGCCTTGACTCCTCACACATCCAGTGTACTTCCCAAAATCCTTTTTTTCCTGAATGCTAAAATGGTGACAGCTGCATAAGGGATGGGCCAACCCTGTGTTACCCAATATAGGTTCTGAAGTAGTCATTACTCCACCAGTGAGTGGACTCTTGCTCACTGAAAGTTCTGCACAAGTGGCATAACTCTTTGTGATATGAAAGGTGCACAGGATCAGGGTCATAGAAAGTAATCACACTATCAGAGTGTAACTGAAATTTAGCAAAAAAAGTAAACAAGCAAGTATGACAATGGAAAGATTTATAAATGTTTATGGCAGAACATTTTAATAGCGCTCTATAAATATCCAAATTCTACCTCTCATAAAATGTATGCCTGCATAGTACCAGAAGTTCAAATTTGGCTTATAGCATTTTTTTTAAATAATTGGAGATATACCTATCTCCTAGAACTGGAAGGGACCTTGAAATGTCATTGAGTCCAGCCCCCTGCCTTCACTAGCAGGACCAAGTACTGATTTTTGCCCCAGATTGCTAAGTGGCCCCCTCAAGGATTGAACTCACAATGCTGGGTTTAGCAGACCAATGCTCAAACCACTGAGCTATCCCTCCCCGCATTCAAATCTAAACTTTTGTCATTTTTACTGGAAGGTTTTCTATAGTTGTAGTTAAACTTTAATGTCAGTGGAAACACATTACCATAGGATCTGAAGAAAGAATTTCCAATAACATCAACAATGAAAAAGATATAAATTACAGCACACAGCAATTAAATATGCTGTATATGCACTATCCTCAACAGTATCACAACTCCAAAGAACCAAAGAAAAAATTCTATCAATGTTAGAGGAAAGTCAAAACTTGCTACATAACTTCTATAGAGAGAAATATATTACATTCTTCCCCAGAAGCCTATGCTTATTATGTGACATTAATAGCGTGATAATGTTTATTAGAATTCAGATAAGCAACATCAGCTATATTAAATTAAATAATTATAATAAGGCTTAGCAGAATTCAAATTATATTTTTGATAATTTTGAAGGATAACATCAATTTTATTTTTAAACATTTTGGGGATTTTATTGATCTAAATTTTCACAATTGCACAAAATTATGGGTTTTAAACATTTTTTCTATTTTTAGCTATTTACATTTTCACAGTTGTGGGAAATTATTCTGGGGTCAAACAATAATTATTTAATGATAGCAGTCATTGAGATTTAAAAATTAAAGATTTATAACACTTAAACACACAAATTATCAACAATGCATGTCAAAATACAAATATCCTTAAATCAAACTCTAATAATTTCTCAAGCAGCAGTTTTCTTACCTTACTAATCTGTAAATTTATATTATCAAGGGAAATATTTTTCTGATAGTTTGTGTGTAAATGGCTACATCAATGCTTATCAACATTAACTGATAAAAATCTAATCCTTTCAAGACTAATTATAATATTGATTGTTGCATCAAACTTAAAATTTTGAGACTATTTTGCCAATATTTGTCTGTATTTAATACAGAATCAAGACACTTTTCTTGCTGTCATGTCTGCTATGTACTGCAACTTTGCTGACTGTAAACGATATCTATTATTAAAAACTATGCCTATCAGAGTATTCGTAAGCGTTTTGAATTAAGCCATCATTGTGCTTGCAACCCCCACCAAAGCTGGCCAGACTACTATCCACTACCTTGTGCCAAGGGTTGTAGCTCCACAGCCACAGTTTCCAGAGTCATGAAGTCAGTTTTACAAACTGACATGAACCGTTGATGGCAAATCTAATATTATGCTTAAAGAAATCATTAAGCATTTATAGTTACTAAACTGGTGTATAACAAATAAAACTACTGCTCAAAGATAAGTACAGTACATCCATCTAAAGTCATCTTTCCAAACAGAATGCTTATGCTTCTTCAAATTCTTCCAAGAGACGGACTACACTATATAGCAGGAGTAGTCAATAGGCAGACCACAGGCCAAATCCGGACCGTCAGACACTTTTAAATGAACCCCAAAATCTTTTTATTTAGTTGTTATCATTATTGATTTTTAGTATTATAATAATAATGGACCTTGTCAAAAAATAATTGATTACCCCTCGTATACAGTGTCATATCTGGATGGATGGCATATAAAATTATCACAGATTAAAATCTATCTACAGAATGATCAATAAATCAATGTAAACCATAAATAAAAAGGAAATAATTTAACTCTAAAAACAGAAAAATGGAAGATGATGAGATGACTCAACAGTAAGTCAGACTACCATCGTGGCTCAACAAGTGAACACACACTTTGGAAATCTTTGGCTCAATCTTGATTTCTCTTTATGTTCTAATATCGCAAACTTTCATTCTTCTTTATATTCTTCTCTTACAAACCTTAATTCTATTCTTCATCCACTTTTACTACTGTGGTGGTTTCCCCAGTTACTAAATTAATTCATTAAATTGAAACAAGCTATAGAATAATTGGAGGGAAATATGAACTGAAGAAACACAACAAATATTGCTTTCTTGCCAAAGAAATCTCTAGCTACAATGTAAACACTATTTGTTCCAGAAATTAATTTCTATTGCGCCAATTGTAGTATTTTCTTTATCTCCTTGTAGATAACTGATTTAATATGTCACAAAACAGGAATAGAGTTAGAATATAAAAATTAAACATTAAGGAAATTCAATAAAAATAATCAGAAAAGTGTAATGCATTTGCAAAATTTTAACACAAAATCATCTATAATATAGTTATAAAATGTCATCTCTCTCAATTCTTACTGGAAATGGATTATTGAATCTAATCATGAAAGATTATAATTCTTACTATATTCAAAAAGAAACTCTGCGGACTGTAAAAGTAATAAAAGTCAAATCATGTTACATTTGCTTGCCCATATTAATAGACCTCTACAGTACTTTCATCAGAAGGACTAGTAACATTTGGTAGCTAGTCACAAATGCAGGTACCATTAAGCAATAGACAAAGGCAACCGACAAACCAAGAGGACAACTCCAATTTAACAGTCCTGTAAGGTACATACTAATTAGCTGCAAAGCTATGAAATCTTAGCTAGCATGTTAAATCTGCTACATGACAGTATAATTTGACTTCTTAAAGGATTATGCAAATTACAACTCATCATTCCATTACACGACTGAAAAAAGTGACAGCTAATTTATACATAACACACCTTTCAAATCCCTAAGATGTGAAACACCTGTGCAATATACTTTGCCTAGATTTTGTACTGTATAAGTGCTTGTTTATTGCAATATACAGAAGAGATTTAATAAAGTCATAGGATTTTTTAATCTGCTTTTTAACTTTTAGAGCACAATTCCAAAGAATTAAACAACAATGTTCTGTCCCTATTTTAGTGGTTTTTCATTTAAATAGAAGTATAAGGTTTCAATACATGTTTAATTTCTGATAGCGGGAGAGCACGAGCACTAATGCACGAGCCAGAGGTAAGACTCACACAGATTTCAACATACTTCTGGTAGGTAGATT